>NC_092639.1:37518353-37566045 GCF_039555335.1 Amphiura filiformis | reverse complement strand
AAGCCAATATTAAGAAAATGTAACCATGTTGCAAACTATATCTCTTGCTCTCACTTGACAAGGTGCAAATCGTCAAGTGTTATAAAAGTCCACTTTGACGAAATTGAGTTACAGGTGGTTTTCAAGTTATTGGATGAAGACAAAAATTTTGACAATTTATTTTACATTTGGCCCCTCCCCATAGGGGTCACGTGAGGGGTCAAAAATGTCCAATGTCCAATGTCGTCAAGAGACATGTCAAATTACTCGTCTCATCACAACGGTTACGAAAATATATAATTTATCATACATTTTGAGCTCGGTTAATGAGTTAGAGGGTCACTTCCGGTTAAAGGTCAACTGAGGTCAAGTTTTAAAACAACCTTCAAATTCAACAAACAAGGTGTCAAATTGTTCGTCTTCGCACATAGATTACCAATATGTTAAATATGCCCAACATCTGCATTCAGTTTTGAGTTATAAGCTTTTGTTTCAATCCGAGCGCAAGAAGACCATAAGACCAAAAATGTTAAATCGATCAATATCGATCAATATTACAGATATTTACTTGGTTGATATACAAAATGATTCCTCTTGCCTATACCCATGTACCTGAGAAGTATCAATATTATGGCTTTTTTTGGTTTCCAAATTATCTTATTTTTAAAAGTTTAAACGATCATATCTCAAAATGCCAAATATGGACTTACGGTCTTCTTGCGCTCAGGTCTTCAATTAATAACAATAAAGTATTTACAGTCTTCTGGCATCCAACTGTCGATATACAATAAGACTATTGTGATGAAATCAAGCAAAATCAGTCGGAACTCAGAAATATTGATTTTGAGATATAGCCAAACAAAGGAAGTATTTTCTTTTGTATCCTGTTGATTTGGAAACTCTTTATTTGCTCATATCTCTGGAACTAGTTGTTCACTTTCAATGAGGTTTCTGCAAAATGCAGCTTTGTAAATGCTTTTTACCACGTTTCAAGAAACTGAAAATTTAATATTTCCGAGTTCCGACTGATTTTGCTTGATCGCATTACATATGATGATCTTCATTGTTACGATTACAAGAGTCGCTTACTGAGAAGCTGTGTCAATTAAAACAAAATCCACCACACAGGAAACAATTTAAAGCTTTCCGGTACACATTTATATCTATATATTTCAATGATTATCAAGAACTTTCATCATGATTATTAACCGTGTCAGAAAAGGTTTTTGCAACATATGTGATGCGATCAAGCAAAATCAGTCGGAACTCGGAAATATTGATTTTGAGATATTGCCAAACAAAGGAAATATTTCTTTTTGTTTCCTTTTGTTTTGGAAAGTTTTTTAATTGCGCGTATCTTTGGAACTGGTTGTTGAATTTCAATGGGGTTTTCTGCAAAATACAGCTTTGTAAATGCTTTTTACTATCCTATAAGAAACTGCAAATTTAATATTTCTGAGTTCCGACTGATTTTGCTTGATCGCATCACAGATGTGCTGTTACGCTCGTATGCTGTTATAATAACGCTGTTATAATAACGGAGTTGCTTTATTTAAAACGAATTATAACGTGCTGTCATTGATTGAAATTTTACAAATACCAACAAGGAAGAACTCTCATTAATTATCTGTTTCTTTCACCGCGAACCTACAGTTTGTCCACTCTGAAGTACAAAGTGACAACGCGTGCGTATACAGCGCGTTAACAGCGCGTAGTGCTGCGTCTCTGCTGCAGGTATGCGTGTATTCAAAGTCGGCACAATGTGTGCGTCAGCTGCGTCGGTACTTTGTACTTCAGAGTAGACGGACTGTATATAATTATGTTGCCTCACTTTGACTAAACGGGTTTTAAAAAAATATTTGTGTACTTGTGACTTTAAGAATTTCTGAAGGGCTTGCCAATAATAGTTTGAATACCCTGAAGGTAAGTCCAAAAGCGAGTTTGATAACATAATTTTTATAGCCCAAATCAAAGTAATCAAAATCATTTAATATAAGGAAAGTACTGTCACAACAAACCAATTTAGGTTGCACCTTTCCAAAAATATAAAAGTTGTTTGTTTTTTATAGTTCTCCTTTTTATTAATATTATTTATCATTTTTTGTGAGGATTTAAACATAGATTGATTATGGATAATAAACTCTCGTTTTAATACTTCTTGAAAAGAGACTGGAACAAGTTTTAAAGTAATAATGACCGAATAAACTGACATGTAAAATTATTTGTATCTTAAGTATCTCAAAGAAAATTGATTTATACATCTACGTTCATCTGACACTTAATGCGTAGTTCAGTAGATCTTGAGGATTGGAATTAAAGTCAAAATGGAACTAAAATCACCGTATTTTCACGCGTGTTTCGGTTTTGCCGCATATCTCAAGAACTTGAAAACCCACTGTTCCATTAGCGCATTAGATGAGCATACAAAGATACATTACTTCTGTACAAACTTAAAATCGTAAGAAAGTAAAAATGACACATACAACGAACCGGTCATGTTACTCTACGTCAAAATCCACCAAAAGTAGTGCAGGGGCATCTATATAGTAAAGAAACATCAACAATAAGCTATTCCAGAAAATAAGTGCATAGAAGAGTAAAATTTTAATAAATAAAATAACGGTTTGGATTTGCAAGTTAACTTTCTGAAAAAGACTGGAATTCCAGTAGCCAATATTACTGGGAAAACTTCGAAATACAAATAAATTTATGAAAAAATCACGGAATTGTCACAGTGAGCCTCTCACATTTTCCGATTTTGAACTATTTTTCTGCAGGTATTTGTCGCCTTCGGACACTCTAAAAGTCTGTATTTCCAACAATCATGACTGGACATAAAGTCCGGAAATCCGAACTCCTCTTTAAGAGGTGCGCGTCTATTTTCTGGAATAGCTACATGCTAATATCGATAGCAGGTAATCAGCAACTTTGAATAAAATACCATAAAACCTCCTCTACAAGCAGATAGAGTGTTTTTGATGAAAGCAAAAATTAATACGAAACAGCCGAAAATATACAATAGATTGATCTTACAATAATACTTGTTTGGACAAGCTTGTATCGGTTATTTATTTGCTCATACTCCATGATGTTATAATTCTCTCAATGGATGGCGCCTGGATTAATTTAGCTTTTTCCAAAATTACTATATAATTATGCTTGTAGACGATGTTTTACGGTATTGCCTTATGACTATTTTCCAACTTATATAACACTGTATAGTCTGTATTTCTTTCAAATCATGTAAATGACAATTACTAGTATGACAAAACCCACATGCATAAATAAAACAATCCGTAACTCTTGTACTAGTTAAATGACTTACAGCTTAAACGTATGTGCTACCAGCGAATGAGAATCTGTTTGGAACTGATTTATATAAAATGAGATACCACCGTTGAGATAACAAGAAAATAGGGCTGAAGCTTTTTAAAATAGGACACAGGAATAAAGTACTTTCAAAACATTAATAACGAAAAAGATATCAATAATTGCTATCATGGATATTGTCAAAAAATCAACGAAAATTATAGCTAATGAAAACATACTCAAAATGTCCCCAGTCAAAAGGAATTGTTTTAGTAAATCCGTTAAATATTTGGATACTTTTTTACATTGTTGATACGGAAAATGTCAGAACATTGTTTGAGTATTTAGGATAGCGCGGATAGAGACCAGGACAAAGGACAACAAAAATAGCTACCTTTCGAACGAGGTAGATTTCAGTTAAAATTCTTAATTATTAAAAACAACCACTTAAAATGAGCCATTCAAATACACTGAGTGCACATCAATGCAGAAATGTCAAGGAATACATTGTGGCATTGTGAAGGGGACACCGACGTCACGCAATCTTCATATTGAGTCACTATGGAATCGTATAGCTTCTTGTTCAAAAATAGAAATCTATGAAATTGATATGTTACAACTGTATAGCTGAATAGGTATAATGAAGCATTTTGGGAAATATTAAATTGTATAGTTAATTGGATTCATGGAGCTTATATTCTTTATTGATGTACCCAAGGTAGGTAAATCAAACTGAAGATTGGCTTCATCAGATACATATAGTGAGTTTTCGTTTTCGACGAAAGTGGGTTTTGGGACGGTCAAAATTAACGACCATCGTCGGAAAGTTGCCGTTTTTACAACACAGATTTGCCCAAAGCAGTGCGAAAAGTTGTCTTAGAAACTAGAGGATTATAAAATTGCAATGTTGACGCATGCGCACATGAATCGAGGTATCAATTTACCTTCGCAGAATCATCCGTTCCAAAACGAAACTCGCTAATATTAAAAACACAACCGGATTCATTTTGTGGGTTACACACAGCGCAGCTAATCATACTACCATTTATTCGATACATCTTAGATCCCGATGTATGCTATCTTAGTTTTAGTGGTAGTTATAAACCATTTTTACCTGTCGACCTATTGTTACATACCACTAGCTAACTTGGGTACATCATAATAGGGAATCATGGCGAAATGATGGCGTAAGTGTACGCAGTCCAATTAGCCTTTTTGAAGTATGCATGCGGGCACAAAAAGAGAGGACGTGCTTTGGTTTGGGTAATCTTTTGTATGCTGCTCAGCTGACATATGATTACCCAAATCAAAGAACGCCCTCTCCTTTTGTGCCCACCAGATTTCAAAAAGGCTTATGGGCATGAAACTGAAAAAGAATTTGAGTAACGCAAATGTTAACTCACATTGAATCTAACTGTGAATGTCATGTGCGTTAATAACCATTATTGAATTCAGAAAGGTGACATAATCTTCTACTTATCCAACAATAATAATTAAGATACCAACATGTCAAACTCAGCGGAAGAAATATTTCATAGTTCTATAACAACAAAATTTACAAATGTAACAATTGTACAATTACATTAAAAATCTAAAATGTGACATTGTAATTTCGGTATCTTAAAGACACATTATATAATACACATCCTATTTTGAGATGATGTATATAATAAAATCATTTTTCTTAAAATTCAATAATGATAATAATAATAATAACAATAAGTTAAATTTGAACACAAAATAGAAGATCATGACAGTGCATACAGGCATAAAATCAGAATGAACAACGGTCATCGCCTTTCGGTTTCTGTAAGAGCTACAAATGGATATGGCGCTCGCCTGTTGACTCCTCTTGAACTTGAAGATCGCCTTCTTGTTAATGCACAGTTACAAGCTGTATTAATGGCTATCCAATTCCAGCCTTCTTCAACTTCTTTACTTTTGTCACCTTCTTCAATATCGTTACGGACCATTGCGTAGACATAGGATTGCCTATTAAGGCACTGGGAATCCCACATATGTGTGTCTATTCCTCTACAACTTCTCGTTGTAGGGCCTGATGTTGCACATTTCGTTTCATAAAACCATTGGCTAACAAGCTCATTCCCATTTGTTAATATTTTGTCCATTACGGTTACTCTGTTCCCGAAAATATCCACAGCTGTTCCTTTTTGCTGCCATTCATTGACGCTGTCACAAACAGCTTGTCGTGCTTGATTACTACGTTTGCTTCTCTTATTATATATTGTTGAACCTGCTTGAGACCATTTACCAATAACATGATTAGAGTCTAAGTCTCCATCTTCTAAGCTGTCAATGTCATTTATTTCCCATGGTGGCATAGGAGGTCTCTCTTTTGAAAAAGCTACTAATTCTGAAATAAAAACAGGTAGATTTGTTGTAGCCGCTTTCATAATGCGTTCATCATAATTTGCTTTCTTATTTTTGTAATCATCTTCGTGTTTATAATGTTGTTTCTTTTCATCAAAATGTTTACTTTGATGTTCATGACGATGTTGATGATGATGGTGCTTTTGGTGGCTGTGTTGACTGTTCTTTTGGTGATGTTGGTGTCTCCTTCTGGTATTTACAATTGCTGTGTGATTACCGGCGGGTGTGTCTTGGTTTAGTCCAGACAATGGGGCTGCGCTACACAAAGTCCATGGCAATAGAAACACTGCTACTGTGAGCAGTCGACGAAGACAAACCTGGAAGAAACAAAAGAAAGAACAAGCAAGGGTTTTTAATCATGTTAATATAGCCAACTCCATGTATATAGAAAGTTTTAACAAGTAAACCTATATCTAATCAACTGAACTCAGTCGCTTGCGGAGTACGAGCTGCAAGTAGAGACATTTTCTCATAACGTTATGTATAGAAACTCATAATCAAAATTTACCTATCTAATATTTACCAAATAAGTAAAATTTTAATGAATTTGATTAAAAGAAAAATTAATTAATTGATAATCTATTACATTATTCCACTTATCAATAATGTAGGATGTGTTTCTCATAGTTTTAATGTAATCTGAGAATTGTATGGCTTCAAAAACAGTTTCTTTCATTGTCAGTTGCGGATGGGAATGCGCGGGTTTTAATACCTGGCGAAGTTAAGTAATAATCGGATTAAATACCATAGCAATAGGTGAAAGCAATTTTTAAATATACCGCGCTGCACTGGTACGTTCACGCGATACCTCATTGAACCATATCATGCTGATCACTCGCACCTGTAAGATTAGTATCTTTGAAAAGACCGGTATTGTATTCAGTCTATAATTGCAAACATATACAGGTGATGAGTGCAACCTGCTTGCAGTGCAGCGCGATATACTAGTATTCAAAATTCAATATTCACCTATTACTATGGTAGTTAATCCGATTTATTACGTCAATTCGCCAGCGTATAGTGGGTTGATGCGCATGGGTGGTTGTTTATAGGAGGGTGTGGTTTAGGGGGTGGGTGTATGTGTTCTATGTAAGTGTTTGAGATTTGTCTAAGTGAGGGGGTAAAATTATTTATTAGTGTATTGTTGATGTGCAATTTTCTTGTATGTCTGAGAATACGCAGCTGGAGAAATATAAAATGTTGATTTAACAGCGTTAAAGAAATAACATTTTTTTAACACTTCATCAAACAGACCCGTGGGCGGAATATATGAGTTTGTTTCACATCTTAATACTTCAAATGCCAGAGAGACAAAGTCGAGAGCAGAAAGTTACTAATACCACACGGACTGCTACAAATCTAATTAGACCAATCTGCGATTCTTCCACCTTGCTTGCTTGCGATGGTAAAAGTTAAAAGTTGATTTTCTCCTTTTCATTACGTGAACAGACCGCAGTTATAAATGTCAACGTTCATTTGACCCTGTCGAGCGCGAGCTTCATAATCAATAAGAAATCAAACTCTATCAGTCTATTGCACCTCACATTGTCATTTTTGTGTATGTTTTCAATCAAAATATTATTTCAAATTATATTAAAGGTTGTTTAAGAGTGCAACCTAGTGAAACGTATATGTATGATTATGAAGTACTTCGGGATGTAAGTAATATTTTTTCTTTACAGTCATAGCTGCTTAAGTCTTTGGGCATTTAACCAAGGATTTTTTGTTAATTTTTTAAATTGAACAAACTGACTTTCATATACAAATAGTCTTGTATAATGCTGAATAACCCTGCAAAATAGTGTCATACTTGGCAGCGACAGTATGACAAATACAAGTTTAGGTTATGTTTCAATCCAGATAAATTGCCCCGATAGATCAAGCTCTTCAGCACAATGCCTGATCGCGGCAGGGGTCTTAGCAGTGGGTTGGGGGATCAGGATCCCCCTTGAAAAATTCAAACGTACTGATAGCTTTATGGAGTTCAATGTTCACCAATTGAAGACTTGTGGAAGATACCTTAAAGGAAGTCTTCGGCAATCATTACATTATGCCTTATATGTTAGAAAAATAATTAACAAGCACGGTTTTATTTAAAACCAACTCATAAAATGAATAAAAACAGCCGGCTCTCAACACGTGGTATTCAAAATTCCCGCGCCCAAATTTTCACGTAATGGTTATTCATGCTCAATTGTCGTCAGCTTTCATTGTATTACTGGGATGTTATTGCACTCGACAATTCAGTGCCCGGGATTTTGAATATCGCGTGTTGAGAGACGGCTGTGTTTATTCATTTTTATGTCCCAATATGAGTTTGTTTAAAATAAAATCACGTGATTTGTGCTTGTTAATTATTTTCCAACATATAAGGCAAAATGTGATTGCCGGAGGCTTCCATTAAATCCGTATTGTAACATTTGCTGAGGAGAACGTCCTCTGAAACCTTATTTCTGATTTTACGATTGTAATGTAATTTAATAAACTAACAACCATGAAAAAATCAAGTCTTTTGGTAATTGTGACAAAATATATTTAAAGATTTTGAATAAAACGACAGACAACGTCGTTTAATTATAACGATCGACATATTAGTCGAACGCGTACGCGATGCCCATTACACTGTACATACACAGCGTATGGGAAGGTCATAACACATCCAAAGGACCGAATAGACTCACAATCGACAGAGTGACACGCAATTGGGGTCATCATGGTCATATGTGCTGCTTTTAATAAGCGTGTTTCTTTGCTTTGCCTATAAATCTGTTCTGATCAAAATTAAAAAGGGTTATATCTGGCAGTTAAAACTAACATTTTATGGAAAGAAAATAATACAATTCCATTTTTGAAATGGAAATGTTACAACATAGCTTCAAGATAGAGCACAAAGATCTATTAAACCCGGGAGGATCCTTACTTTGAGACATGAAATACCTGGAAGAAGCGTAGTACTGAAGTACATGTTATATAACTACTTTTAGCGGCCCTCGTATCGCAATAGAGAATTGAAGGAACATACTTCTACTTATAAACGCTTGTATATTACAATACCAAGGGAAAGTATCGCTAAAACAACTTAAGTATTCAGTGATAATAGGATACTTCAATCTACCACCCAGTGGCGGAGCTAGGGGTTGTGGCGCCCGGGAGCAAGGATACATAATGCCGGGACATAATGCCCCCCCCCCCCCCAATTCTTGAAACCATTACAAAATTGCAAAAATACCGCTACGTAATTTTGGTTATAATGATATTTATTGGATTACGGTCTTTGTTACTAAAATGCGCGTGAAGCTTTGACTTTCATCGCTTGGACATGTTGGAGGGGCGCAGAATCGATGTTGAATTGGTCAATTCGACGGCTCCCTCAAGGTGATGCCCAGGGCACGTGCCCCCTTCTGCCCCCACGCCACTGCTAACACGCAAACCAGCAAACACAAAACGTTTTAAAGAAAATTATTTGAATTTCGGGTTATATAAAGGGTATAAGAACGTTTTAATAGCATTCCAAAAATATTTTGGAACACTTGATGCAAAACATTCTAAACAGATTGTTATTAAATGTTGACAAAATATTTTGCAAAAGTGTTTGCCCAAAATAGTTTTACAAAAACGTTTTAAAAACGTTTTAATGACCTGTGTACAGCCGACATTTAAACGTTATTAAGACGTTTTGAATAAAGGTCTGCGAACAAATCCACCAGTGGTTCGTCAATTTGTTGAACTGAAAGTCATATCATCCATGTCGAGTGAAATTACGGGAAAAAAGTCAGGGTTACAAGCATTCAGTATACTCCAGACAGGGGAGAGAGAGAGTGGCGGGGGGGGTAGAGAGAGAGTGTGGGGGGGGTAGAGAAGAGAGACAGACAGAAGAGAAATAACCAATTGAGCAGATGTTTGCATTTCTTGCTATGTTATTAGATCTAATGTGTGGGCGGTTAATGACCATTGTATTATTATTATATACACATCTTTGATTCAATTAAAACAACGCCATTTGACGTAGAACCATTGAATATCATATTAAGAATCTGTTAAGTGAAATTAGCCGTTACAAAATGAAAGAGGTAGAATATATTAAGATAGAGTGATGTCGATAAACCAGTATTATGTAGGTAGGTGTTCCCATGAGGCACGGTGATCTGTTTACTCGGATTATACTATTGTCTAAACGACCTTTAATATGCCACTGATTATATAGGGCAAAGTTAAGTACTTCTAACACAAATTTAATTTTCAAGAGCTTATTTACTCATTGTCAGTGAAATATCTTGACAAAATCAGAATGGACCATGACATTTGGATGAGAACATGAGAGTAGAAATAAAACAACACAGAAAACGTCAAGTTTCCCCTTGTATGTACTTCTCAATTTATTTTAACATTAAGTATACATAGTAAAGGCACAGGACATAAACGTATAGGAATGACTGACTTCATGTCTACGGAATGAGATACAATAATAATTATTACCTTATAGTTTACGTATTTTATTTAATATCCTGCATTGAAAATCACTTGAGATATTTTGAAGATTTAATTTACTTTAATTAATTGTATAATTATACTAAAACCTACCCGAGATACCAAAAAGAATAAAATTACACCAAATGGAAAAACAAATATTCTCTAATAATGACAAGTTACATTTTATATGTGACCTTTAACCTTTAGATACCAAAGGCCAAAGGTCATGTCAAATCGTGAACCACGTTTGCATTTTTTATGAACTAAGCACCATACAAAATGACATATTTTATCGATCATTTCAAAAAAATTGGCCTACATAGCAAAGACACAAGACATCAAACTATGATAACTAGAAAATGGCCAAGTGATTTTGGCATTATAATATAGTAGACATTTTCTTTCATATCAAACACTTCAACGTAAGTGTGGCAATGTAACACGAATCGTTAAAGAAAACAAAATATAACAACATTTATAGTATCTCGCGTTCTCAGTTTATACGATGAAAATGATGTGCAAACTTAAAGATCTTCAGCCATGTTTATAGTATCAATGGTCATTATAAGAAAGTTAAATGTCCAAAACAAATAGGAAGAATGCGTATTTCAGTCAAGTTGTAATGTAGCTACAAATTCCGACATGGTCGAGTTTTAATCTCAAATTAAAAGGTCTAGGTGGACCCCAATTTGCAAAATGTCAGCTTAAAGCATAGTCAAATAAAGTTTCATTTGATATGTCATAGAAGTCAAAGCATTTCAAATGTTTAATTGCATTAACCATGTTTACAGCTTGGTTTTTTCAAGACTTAAATGGTCAAAGGTCAGAGGTCAAAGGTTGCAGTTCAATAACATAATTGACCTATATAAAGATTACCTTGTTTCAAATTTTAGATCGAAATAATTGGTAGGTCGTGATGTACGTCGCGTCTCGTATTGTCATTGATAATTGTGGTCAAAGATAGAATTTTATGTAGATTTTTAAACAGCGCAATATTGTCCTCGCTCATTTTCATCGTGTCAAATTACGGACAGTGTTTTAAAAACAACGCCACATTTAATCACTTGACAATTTACTTAAAAATTGATTACTTAAACCAGAATACTTTGCTTGAACTATACGTTAAACTATAAAATCATTACTACATTTGTATGCCCTTTAAAACTTGATAAAGACACGAGAATATACAATACATACGTAGTAATACAATGTTCACAGACGCATACGAAAATAGTATATATATGATGGAATATAGACCATCAGATTCTACGCCTTTCAAAAGGCATATTAAAATAAATATTTTTATTACTTACAATATATAGACTGCTGTTCCATTTTCGTCACAAATAGCAAGTATAAATGGATGATATTAGAGAGAGCTTACGATTTCCAAACGCCGTGATCATACGCCAGTGTATCTATTCAAAATCATGTGACGGGATTTTGAAAAGATACCTACGTTTGAAATCGCAATCTCTCGATTATTGTCTGTCGGACTTCCGTTGCAACGGAAGGCAAAATGGTATCTGAATTAATTGAATGTATACATGTAGTAAAGATAAAAATTAGAATTCTTGATTTGAAACTTTCTGGTTTACAAACTCCTGAAAGTTGACATAATAAAAATGACGTGCGTTGAAATTATACAGAGTATTAGAAAAAAGGCGTTGAAATACAGAATTGTAACTCATGTACACAATGCATACCATTTCAAACACCTTTAACCTCGTAAATACAAGTTTGCATCCTTAAGCCATAATGTGTGATTTGATCCATAGCGACGCCCTCAATTTTCCCCTTGAATTTCTACTTTTTGCATGATTGTAATGAAAGACTAAGCCTAAAGTGTTTTAATTACAGTCAAATTTAAGTTTTTATATTTTTTCGGAGATCTCCGGTTTTATTCTGAATTCACCGATCGAGTGAAGGCTAAACACATCACGTACATATGTATCATTTAAACAGTGACGTATAAACTGTGTGCATATCGCTATTCGTCTTACGTCTTGTTGTACAGCCCAGCTGCGTGAGGCTCCGCCAATAATAATACGATCGGCGAGCTAATACACGCATTGTAGGCACTGGAATGAAAGAGCAATTTTCGTCGTTTTACCTCATTCCGATACCTCGTTTTTAAAAGGTGACAATGTGATCAGTGAAAATTAACATTTAAATAGGAATCTATTCTTTATGCAAATCACACATTATGCTTATTGTTTTAATATGAAACTTTTTTACCATTCCGTAGTTTTCATTTTTGTGATGTAAACAACACAACTATGAAACACAAACAACACATGTGATTTTTTTTTCATTTCATAAGCTATAAATGTTTCTTTTTAAATCAATTTTTTCTTAAATTTTAAAGTTAAATTTAATTTATTAAACCCATTACTAGACTACACATTTCGTACTCTAGACTCTCATTGTATGTTAAAGTTGGGTCAAGTTACATCGCCAGTATTCACAAGAATATACACGTATTCTCATCTGATGTTCATTACAAATTATTTAAGATTAACCGAAAGTTTATCGCTCAAGGATAGCGACAGATGTATGAATTATCTTATTTTTATTCCGTTTTTTTTTCTTCAAACAAAACCTACTGTTCGTAGCTTGCCTTTACAACTTATTACTTCTATTCTGTATTTTCCAAAGATATTAGTACCAGAAGTGAGTAAGTGAAATAGCTGCCATGTATTGGATAAGTACAATATACTGTGGGGAAATTGTCAAATGTTCACAGGGCAGCAATTGCACTTGCCCATTTCTGTGACTGCTTAGCTCTAGAAGTATTTAAGGCGAAAAAGCTGTGTGTAAATTGCCAATGTTCACAGTGGGCAGCTATTTGCACTTACCCACTTCTGGTACTAAGCAGTCGTTATACCCAACCAGTTTTCGCTGTCGAAGTGACGTAATAATCGGATTAACTACCATAGCAATAGATGAATACAATTTTTGAATAGCTCGACCTGCACTACAAGTAGGTTGCACTCATCAATTGTGTATTCCTGCAATCATAGATTGAATAAAATACAGGTCTTTTCAAAGATACTAATTTTACAGGTGCGAGTGATCATGATAATATAATGCAGAGGTACCGCGTGAACGTACCAGTGCAGCGCGGTGTATTCAAAAATATTTTCACCTATTGCTATGGTAGTTATTCCGATTATTACATGACAGAGTCGGTACTCTTCGCTTCGTTGGTATCTGATATTTAAAATTGTAACCTTATATACCAGTCACTTTACCTTATATATGTACCTGTTGACTATTACACTGATTCTCATATTTTATCAAGTCAGAGAAAATATCAGCGGGTTAGTCGGCCCTATCTGCAATAACTGACCAATATTTTTTTTTTGATTTTTGCATCTATATTGTACACATTTACAAATATGACACTTGGCAGTTAATAAGCCAAATCGGCATTGGAAGTTTGCAATGCATTGTGGGACAGTTTTTGCAGTTTGGGGACACTTTGTCCTTTGACCTATTGGGAAAATTCAAAAAAATTGGTTTTTGTGCGTACAAAATATAATCAAAAATGTTTTACAAGAATGAAAACAAACCCAAAAAACATTATTATTGAATAAATTAATTATTTAAATATATTTAATGATAAACATTATGATAATAATAAATAAATTATATAATTACAGCAATTTCCCCGATATGTCAGAGGTCAAAGTGTCCCAAAACTGCTCTAAAAAACCGGAAGTTAGAATGGCGATTTGGGCTTATTGCAGACAGTGCCTTCTTACACTAACCCCTCCAAGTGTTTTTTTGTAAGGTTGTGACACGATTTTATCAGTTTGCAAATCATCCACATAATAACATCAACTTTACCATATGAACGTATGATAAGTCACCGTGGTTTCTTTGCAAGAGTCATTACTGAGATGCTGTGTTAATTAAAACCAAAATCCATCATACATGAAGCAGTATAAAGCTTTCCAGCACACGTTTCTATGTATTTCAATGATCATCAAGAACATGAAAGAGTTTTATAAACATTACATACAAATTGTTCAATTCTAAGGTGATAATTAAACAGTGTTGCATAAATGTTGAGTAATATCAGTACCGAAATGAAATGTTGTGATGATAACGGAGTTGCTTTGTTTATAACGTGCTGTCATTGATTGAATAATATACAATACTATAAAAAAGAATGTTCATCAATTATCTGTTTCTTGCACCGCGAACCTATTCATATTATTGTCTCCAAGCAAACACAAAATATTTTAGGGACACACCATTAGATATTATCGGGAATTTTTGGAAGAAAATTAGATATTATCGGGAATTTTTGGAAGAAAAAAAACTTTGCGCACTAGTGAGAGAAAAAAAGCTTTGCCCACTAGTGAGAAGAAACAATTTTTTTTGCCTCACTGATGCGTAAAAAAATTCCCTACTTTGTATAAAGGTATACATTAAAATTGAAAAAAAAAAGACAACTTCGCCACTTTGGCGAAAAATCTGCCTGACCCTAACTCCCTACCCCTCGATAATATCTAATGGTGTGTCCCTGACACAAAACGTTTAAATGTCGGGTTATCATAAAGGGCATGAAATGTTTTAATAACATTCAAAAACACTCTTGAAACTTTGCTGCAAAATATTCTTACATAATGTGGAAAAAATATTTGTCAAAAATCATGCCAATAAATATTTTACAATAACATTTTGACAGCATTTTTAAAACGTTTTAAAAATGTTTTATGACCTTTAATTATAACCCGACTTTTAAATGTTATTAAAAGGTAGATGTCCAAGTTTTTCCAACTTATATCAATACTGCTTAAAGTGGAAGCCCCGCCAGAGAATTTCTTCTGGGGTGAACCAACCTGGTTTTCAAATTAATCAGTGACAAAGTTATCGCTGAATTTGACAGGTGCTAATTGATGTTTTAATGTTATTGCATCAATTAGCACAGTCTGTCAAATTCAGAGATATCCGTGTTACTGATTAATTTGATAACCAGGCAGGTTTGGTTCACCCCAGAAAAACTGCTCTGGTAGGGCTTCCTCTTTAAACCACACAATATATCCTATAAATAATAGTAACTCGTTTAAGTTACTAGTTACATGGCTTACACCTGAAAATTATGTGACTTATGATCGGCTTGGAACTGATTTATATAAAATGAGGTACCAAATTTGAGATCACAAAATATTAAGGATAAAGCTATTTAAACAAAACCTATGTTATAAAGTACTTTCAAAACATTAAAAACGAAAAAGATATCAATTAGCTATCATGGATATTGTCAAAAATGCAAAAATCACAGGCAATGAAAACATACTCAAAATGTCCCAAATCGAAAGGTTTGTTTTAGTAAATCCATTTGAGATATTTACGAAAAAAGTCGAAATGTCAGAACATTATTTGACTATTTTAGAATAGCGCAGAAAATAGAACAGACCAAAATGACAGCTACCTTTCGAACAAGGTAGATTACAATTAAATAAGTGCTTAAGTTTCCTTAATTGTTAAAAAACAACATTCAAATACATGCAAATACATTGTGTTCTTATCGATACAGAAATGTCAAAAACTACATTGCCATGATGGCATTGTGAAGACCCATCAACGACATATGATGTGACGTCATGTTATCGTCACATAGAGTCATTATGGAATCATACATGTATAGCTGAAATGAATACAACAGTACAAATTCTGCACAACACACCTTCAAGTTAAAAGAATAGAATTCCCTTGATTCAGCGCGGTGACACCGGGCTGAAAATCAAAATTATCTGATATCAGAAGGACATTCTTCGTATTCAGAATGCAATTCGATATGTCTGATGTGCTCTTATGTCCCACAAAAAAATACTGTCCAAACGCTCATACCAGAGCTCTTAATCGTTTTAAGGCACCAAGAAAAATCTATTCGGGAATGATATCAAGGTAGGAATATTCGGTGAACCCATTATTAATATACTTTATCTGTGAATGTGTGCCTGTCATTCATTACTGAATTCAATCAATAATTATGATACAACATACCAGAATCAGTGGAAGAATTATTTGTTTTACAACAACAAAATCATATATATATATATTATATCATATAACAATTGTACATAAAACATCTAAAATGTGACATTATATTAAATTTCGGTATCTTAAAGACACATTATTTTATATACATACTATTCTGAGATGATGTTTATAATAATATAAAAATCAATGTTCTTAAAATTTAATAATTAGAATAATAATAATAACAATACTTTGAATTTGAACACAAAACACGGTACATCAGTACATACGTAAAATCAGAATGAACAGCGGTCATCGCCTTTCGGTTTCAGTAAGATCTACAAATGGATATGTTGCTCGCCTGTTGACTCGTCGGCTTTTTAGGGCACAATTACAAGCTGTACTGAGCCTGATCCAATTCCAGCCTTCTTCGCCATTTTCGTTACGAACCATTGCGTAGACAAATGATTGACTACTAAGGCACTCGGAATCCCAAGTCTGTGTGTCTATTCCTCTACAACTGCTCACTCCAGAGCCTGATGTTACACACGCAGTTTCATAGAACCATTGGCTAACATGCTCGCCAGTATTGGCTCGAATTGTGTCCATTACTGTTATGTTATGTCCGAAAATGTCCACAGCTGTTTCTTTTTGCACCCATTGTGCCCGACTGTCACACACTGCTTGTCGTGCTTGATTACTTTGCCGTTTACTTCTTTATGATATGCTGTTGAATCTTTTTGTGTCCATTTATCATTTTTAGAGTCTCTATCTTCAGGTAAGCTATCAATGTCATTCATTTCCCATGGTGCCATAGGAGGTCTGTCTTTTGAAAAAACAACTAAATCTGATACAAAAACAGGTAGATTTGTTGTAGCCGCTTTCATAATATGTTCATCATAATTTACTTTATTTTTGTTATTATCCTCGTGTTTATAATGCTTCTTTTCTTCGAAATGTTTACTTTGATGTTCATGACGATGTTGATGATGGTGCTTTTGGTGGCTATGTTGACTGTTCTTTTGATGATGGTGATGTCTCCTTCTGGTATTTACAATTGCTGTGTGATTACCGGCGGGTGTGTCTTGGTTTAGTCCAGACAATGGGGCTGCGCTACACAAAGTCCATGGCAATAGAAACATTGCTACTGTGAGCAGCCGACGAAGACAGACCTGGAAGAAACAAAGGAAAGAAGAAACAAATGATTGGATGCAATTTATACAAGCCAAAATCAGTAGATGTTTTTGTGAATGATTTCAAGCTCTCCTGGTAGAAGTTGAAATTTATTCCAGATGCATCGTCATATCTTGCATTCTGTGGCCGTTGATTATTGACACATGACGTGAAGGTATTGCCACAGGTCATACTCCAACAAAGAACATGGTTATTTAGCATCACCAAGTAGGTGGCTTGGATATTGCTGAATGGGGAACCATTGGAAATCATTTACATTAAGTTGCCGCGGGAACAATCTTCATTCAAACAAGGGAGGAGGTCTTCGTTTATGTAGTCCACGTATTTTTTGCGGGACATGAGAGCACATCATACATATGGAATTGCATTTTGAATACGAGGAATGTCCTTCTGATTTCAAATAATTTTGATGTTTTTGAAATTCGCGATATAATACACATTTTATGGCAAATAATTAAAAATTAATATTTGAAGAGCTTATTTCCAAACCGTGTTAAGTCCACCCACCTTCAAAATTGAGATTTTGATGAAAATGGGTAGTGAGTAACTAGGGCTATCCAGCAATGTGTGTTTTCTTTCCCAAAATTAGTCAAGTCCCGAAATATTGACACACAAAGTATCGATTTTTTCCAAAACGTGTTAAGTCCAATCCAGTTTGGTAGCAAACTGTGTTAATCCATGAACACTGCCCTTGTGGGCAGCTTGTAGGCAATTAGCACGGCATAGGGCTTTCAATAGTTAATCGCCCAAGTTCTGCATGATTGATAACATTGCTTTGCTTTGCGTCTTCGTTCTTTTTTGGTCCTGAGACTAGTGTACCTGAATTTGGTCTGCATAAAAAGTCGTTGTTGTTGATTTGTTTGTTTTTTAAATATTAGTAGGCCTAGTTTGTATGGGATTTCTTAAATATTTGATAGATACCTACAGAAAGACCTGAACAGGATGGGAAGGGGAGAGGGAGAGGTTGTGATGGTAGAATTAATGTTAGAGGATGGTGGTAGTGGTAGTTTTTGATATTATTATTTTGTATGATTATCAAAATGTACTACTAAATTCAAGGTATTATTTTAAAGTTAAAGGTATACAAAACTTAGGACTTAAAGACTCAAAAACTTACGGCTGTCAATATGAGATTAGGGTGGCAGAAATGGGGGAGGGGGAAATTGTGATAATGTGATAAAACAAGTGAATATTTTGGGTAATCACTTATTGTCAGTGAAATGATGTTTATTCAACTCTGAAAAATGCAATACAACTCAGTTTTAAATTTTGAACTATTTTAAACATCAAATTTTGATAGAAAATGGTTGGGAGGAGGGAGTTCGAGATGTAAGGTGTTTTGTGGCAAAATTGTGTTTTATAGTACATGTAGTATGTTTTTAATAATTTTTTTTATCTTTTAAGACTAGTTTGAGAAAAATATGGTCAGTTCTGTGTAACAGATGCTATGTTTTGTGTCAAAAAGTCCACGCCAGAAATTATGTTTTGTGTCAAAACGTGTTAAGTCCATGCTATTTTTAAAACAAATTAATTAATTTAAAAAAATCAAAAGTCTCAAGATTTTAACTTAACATGTTTTTATGGTCCTATATATGTCACCTTCACTTCACTGTAATTTTATAGAAATCAAAGTTTTTTTCATTGCCATAAAGAAAATTCCTGATTTTCTTAAAAGTGAATCTTGTGGACTTAACACGGTTTGGAAATAAGCTCTTCATTTTTTGAAATTTAACAGTCCTCGAAGTAAATTGTATAAATCTAATGATAACATGAACTTAAAGCGTATGTAGCTGGGATGAAAAGTCGTCAATCATATTATGAAAATTTACCTTTCGTATTGAAAACATAGATTTTTTTCAAAAACACCACAAAAATGTAGGTCTTTTGGGGGAAAATGTATATCTTCAATAGGAAAGATCAAAATTTACTTTAAGTATATATCATTAGATTTATAAAGTTTACTTTGAGGACTGTTAAATATCAAAAATATCAAATTTAATAATTTGCCATAAAATTTGTATTAGATGGCGAATTAAAAAAAATCAATATTATTTGATAGCAGAAGGACATTCCCCGTATTCATAATGCAATTCGACATGTCTGATGTGTTTTCAGCAGAGTTGTAACGAGTCAAGTCATTTCATGGTCGAGTCGAGTCATTTCTAGCAATAGCTCGAGTCGAGTCGAGTCAGATGACTCGAGTCACTGTACAATCTCTATGGGGAAAATTTCAAGATCCGGGTCGAGTCATTACATTTTTGAAAAGTCAAATCTCGAGTCACGACTCGTTACAAATCTGGTTCTCAGGTCCCACAAAAATACTGTGCAAAAGTTGCTATCCGATTCCTTAAGGTTGTTTTCACATTAAGCGCTATATAAATTTGGTATTTATGATTATTATTATGTAACAGGACACGAACCGTGGACCTACTTTCAATGTAAGCGATAACGTCATCTTTTGATAATCAAAATTGTGATTGAAATACCACTGCAAATTCGTACCTGTTTAATTATGTGAATATTATAATTCATATACTTTGTTGGGGAATGAAAACATGGAAATCATCTCGCAAAAAGGTTAATAAATCATTGAATATTACTCACCTACTATATCTTAGAATTCGTATCGAGAAAGGCTACTAAAATTCCAGATTAGAGTCGCCTACAGGATAAATATGTCCTGGGTCTGCCATTTTCGCGACTGAATTATGTAATGCAGTTGTTTGTTGAGTAAATGTTATGTGGTCTTTAATAAGTTTTATACTTTAACTGCGGGCGATATACTGTTTAGGGCTGAAGGATCTATTCAACCGTGGCTCCTCTGACCGAGGGTTTAGTGCGAAAGGTGCTATCTGTAATAGCTGCCCTAGAGACAATATGACCATTTCTATATTGTACACATATGACATCGGGCAGCTATTACAGGTAGGCCCTTCTTGCTATAAACCCCCGTTTTTATGTTGGGGTATAACGAAAAGGAAACCGCGCAATAAGTAGCATGATACATGTTATATTACTTAGCGTCCCACGTATATCCCAATAGAGAATTGAAGATAGCCTATTTTATCGCCTACAACCTGGGTAGTGGGTACACACTTTTAACTACAAACGCTTGTATATTACGATACCAAAGGAAAGTGTTGCTTAAACAACTTAAGGAATCAGTGACAATAAAATAATCCCATCTACAACACGCAAGGTCTCCTAACAAATCCACCAATTTGTTGAACTGAAGATCAAATCATCCATGACATAAAAAACAGTTGATTGAAATCACGGGGAAATAGTATGGGGTTACAAGAGCCCAGAGAGAGATGAGAAACAAGCAATCGAGCAGATGTTCACATTTCTTGAATTGCTATTAGATATAATGTGTGGGCGGTTAATGAACATTGCATTTATATACACATCTTTGATTCAATTAAAACAACGCCATTTGACGTAGAACCATTCCATATCATATTAAGAATCTGTTAAGTGAAATTAGCCGTTACAAAATGAAAGAGGTAGAATAGATTAAGATAGAGTGATGTCGATAAACCAGTATTATGTGGGTAGGTGTCCCCATGAGGCACGGTGATCTGTTTACTCGGATTGTCTAAACGACCTTTAATATGCCACTGATTATATAGGGCAAAGTTAAGTACTTCTAACACAACGTTCAAGAGCTTATTTAAGAGATACATAACAAACATGATAAAATCATAAATGAGCACAAAGATTTCTAGTATTATTTCAGATGTTTTTTCGGAAGCACGTGTACTTTGGAATCCATATACCAACACCTTTCCATGACGATATACAGCCTGAATGTGTTTGTGTGGCATTCCTATTTCTGAAACCTGCCAAGAAACTTGATACCCTGAAGCTGAAAAGATTCACTCAAATCAATGGGGACATTTGGTTTTGTGTATGATTGACGTTTCAGGTTTTAGGGAAAGAACTGTATCGTCGGAATCTTTCATTTTTGGGTATTTTAGTACCTAAAACCAACCATAAATAATTTTACCCACTTCAGTTACTGCACAGCCCAAAACCCGGTTGCAATATAATTGGGTAAAATGGCCTAAAACTAATCTCCTCACATGTGATGCGATCAAGCAAAATCAGTCGGAACTCGGAAATATTGATTTTGAGATAAAGCCAAACAAAGGAAATATTTCCTTATGTTTTCTGTTGTTTTGAAACTCTTTAACTGCTCTTATCTTTGGAACTGGTTGTTCAATTTCAGTGAGGTTTTCTGCAAAATGCAGCTTTGTAAATGCATTTTACTATCCTCTAAGAAACTGAAAATTTAATATTTCCGAATTCCGACTGATTTTGCTTGACCGCATTATATTGTATTGACTTATACCCTGAAAACTGGCAGGATTTGCTGAATACAATATTGCAAGTAATTCCCTACTAGAGTCTCCATAATCTGATGGCATTTCAAACTCCTATTGTGAATAATTAACGATCCTTTAAAATCTGTAAAGACCTGACGAACACATTATAGCTTCACCTTTACGTGATTTTACTGTGAAGTGCAAGGTTGTGCAAGATAAATACAATCTGATAATAGAACTATAGTACAAATTTGCTAAGAATCTGCAAAATAACCAAATTTGCATGCATGCTTTAATTATTTTAAAGAAGCAATCCCTTGTCACATGAGAATACTAAATGTCAGTTGGTATAAATTACAAAATGGAGATGGCATTTTGATTATTTTTACTTGAAAGTAACAAAGAGAGCGATTAAACGTTTATCAATGATTTGCAAGACGTGTTAATGGTTGTTAATGAGTTCAATAGGCGTAGGTATATTTTTGCAGCAGACTGGTAGTATGTAGAGCGTTGCCACAGCCTGAAGGTGGGGAGGCAATCGGAAGTTATTAGAACACCGGATCACCAACAACGTTCATAGAGAGGATTGGGCACGTTTCAAGTCTGGTGATCGAAGCTCCCTTAGCTACAGCAGTGTTGCCTAAATATTGACAGCACACTGACTGAACATGAGCCCAATCGTAGTAGCCTTTTCCCTTAATTTCAGTGGGGAAAATATCTTCTACACCGTTGTATACAGATGGAAAGGCGAAAGGCGAACAATAATATGCCCAATGGTTAATTAATACATCCCGTTGTGTGGCAAAGTGGTCAAAAGTAACCCAAATTGATGGCTTTGCTGGAATGTTGGTTCAAAACAAGTAGGACGTGAGCAGGGTTGTTTCTAATGTAAATCAAAGCAACTGGTTTAGATGTATCGCTGGCGGGGACTCAGCTGAATAAGTCGTACGCGACTAAATCGCCCAACGCAATAATTTGAGCCCTAAATAACACATACCAAATACATATTTGAAACCGTCTGGAGTAAATGCAGCAATATGCCACCATTTGTAGACAACATGTTTGTTTACACAACTCTGAAAAGAATGCGCACGATAAATTATAATTTCCTCTCTCTGTTCATTGGTTGTTTTGACAAATCTATCTTTGAAAACATTGGTGGATCAGTAAAACAAAGAAAGGAAGGGAGGTTGTAATTAAAGGATGAAAAGCAACAACTATTATTAAAAGCTTCTTAGAATTTAACAATTAAAAATTAATGTGGAAGACCTTAATCAGTCAGTACGTTGGTCTCCATGGTTACGTGGTACCTGGTAAAATCTTAGCGACAAAATATTCCCGCCTTGACATGAATATGAGGGTCTTGTCATGCTTGTGAACCATACCAAAATGACTAAGGTATGTCTTCCTCGTTATCAGTTTCTTGAGCTTACTAACATCAATATCAACAATTGACATCTTTCAGGCCGAAACTTTGTTTTTTAGCTTTTACTTTTAGTTTTAAAAAAGTGCAACGCTATGCCCTTAGCTACACTTTTGGCCCTCCTTACTTGCGGTCGAACGTTTCTTTTTTTTTTTTCTGGCCATTTATAAAACTGCAAACATAAAAAACCCGAAATTAACCGCAATGCGCTAAATTACGAATTTGAAAAGGCTATGCGCACGGGCAGTTGAGACGAAGTAATACGTAGCCTGATAAATGAAGTTATCAAAATATCAAGAGCAGTACTCAAACATAACTTGAGACAGCTCAATGAAATGTTTTCTAAAAACAGTTTTTGAAGACTATTGTCTTGAAGATTATTTGGTAATTCGATATCGATTGATTGGGCATCTTTTCTAGGTTTGTGTCTACTCGAAGGACTAAAAAAGATTTGAGTCGGACGTCCTATTTTACAGTAGTTTCTTGCTTCATAAATGCAGTTAACGTGCTCTAAGGGGGATTTCCCAATTTTAATAGATATTACTTTAAATCGAAACACTACAAAAACAGACAAACTAACCAATGTGTACATACGTGATTCCGGCCCCGACAATTGAAAAATAAGAATGAACAAAACCGCCAGGCCAAGGTACATATTTTTGGAAGACGGGAATGTTAATTTTACGAAAATATTGCTTTATATCAATCATTGTTTTAAAAATGACAGAGGGTTATTTTGGCATTTAAATATTTAGAACAGTTGTCGTGGGGATTTGCAATTAGATTTCGTGCATGACTTGCCCACCGGTTGGTTAATCGACAGACAGACCAAACGGAATATTCATCTTTAAATACCTTAGCCCCGTGCCTGCGCGCGCGGGAACCAGATTTAACAGCAGACGATACAAAATCTGACATAAAATGTGGGTGTTTTTTTAAAGTTACTTACAATCGATACATGGATTTAATGTGTTGAGTCTAATCAATGTTATGCTCAGCAAGTTAATCACGATAATTGTATCCTTGGTTGAAACATTATGAAGGTGTTTGAAAATTGAAATACAAACTCTGGCTATGGCGAGTAGAATATTACAAACCAAATTTAAACATGATATTATGATAAGATTCATTAAAACAAAGAAACAAATACATGTCTGTGTAGTTAATAAATATTGTGTTTGAAAATCATCTTCTCTCGGTGCATATAACAAAGAAACAATTTTATTATTGGCGCGTAAAGTTTTAAATATTAGCATAGGCGTTGACAATTACACCTAGATCATTTTACGTCAACTTCCGAACCACTGTATACTTTGCTATAGAACACTTACATCGCCAATATAGCACTAAATTTAGCACATCGAGAGGCAAATTTGCTCCTATTGCCTTGAGAAGCACGTGGCGCACGACGGATGTAACAAACGTCACGCTTCATGTAACTTAGATAGGTAAGCGTTTGTAAGACACCGATTCACAGCGCAACATTAGAACATAACTTAATTATTAAGTGAGTCAATGGTATGTTATGTTACGTAATACACCAGATGTTACGCTTACACGCCAGATGGTATTTTGCACCGGTCAGTAGTGTATTGAACATTTTTATTGGTGCTTACTGAGCTGCAGAGGGGAAAATGGGGAGGGAAAGAGCTGGATAGACTAAATGAATAGTTTATGAAACGTCTATCTAAAATAATAGTTGATCAAACTTTTATTCGATATTTGGAGGAAACATAAGCAATACGTGAAAACGTTTGACAAATAGAATAGGTTAATAAATCAACAAAATCTATGGAACAGCCAGGGAAGACATTGAAATGAAATATATAAATCAAAGCGTCAGAAAAAATGCAAACTTTGTCAAATAAAAGGTGTCACTACAAAATAAGGGCCCATAAATGGTAACAGGTCGTTACTGACGATGAACCTGGCATACCAACATTGCAGCTACCAGCTAGTTAAGCCAATTTGCACTTTAGTCGCTGTCATCAAGCGATATCTTTCAGCGTAATTTTACAATCTTCCATTGCCAAGTATAACAAAGCAGATTGGTTAATAGTGAACAGTCTTTCAGCTGTAGCGACTGGAGTATGTTATTTTTATTTTGACTTACTCAATTTTAATTTAAGACGTATACATGATAAATCATTTATTGTTAACCTTGACCGGGATGAACTTTTTCAAGACTGATACCTGCAGACGACAAAGGTGTAGGACAGGTATTCTGTTAACTATAGACAAAGACTGATGTTACTATCACTATGGACCATAAGAGCCTCATCCCAATGGCATAGTCCAATAACCTCAATTACATAATCATAGTGCAAAATTTGACCTCAAGTTGCAGAGTATGAGTTTTTGTACCCAAATCTTCAAAGGTCATTCAATGAATGTACAAATGTGTTGGGGTTTAAGAACTGCTCCCCTGATAGATGAGCCTGTTGTGGATCCTAGTGTATATATAGCAAAACATGTCACATTCTGATATACAATAAAACGTGATGCGATCAAAACAAATTTATATATAAGTCATGCGAGGCACAAACTTCTTCATTTGATATTTTTGCATGTATACCTAAACTTGTAAATTGAATTTGACAAACCAAGTTAACGATTGACAAATAATCGATTGTATTTCATCTAAGTTATACAAAATGTTCTTGGGCCATTGAAATGTTCATCTTACATGTTCAAGTTACCTCAAATTCAGCAAAAATAGTTTCACAAGGTCATACAATGAAAAAGAAATCCTCACTTAAAGGAGTATTTTGTGATCATAGCATCCTCTTTTTATGACATTTTTCAGTAGATATCAACGAAAAAGCTTATTCCCAAAATTTCAGTTGATTCCGATTTTAAGTTTGCGAGTTATGCATGATTATGTGTATTACACTGCTCCGTAGGCCAGTGTTGTAATTTCGTTCTGGTGTACCAGAACGTAATTCAAATTTTACGATAATTTTGCTAAACAAATTTATCTGTAAGAAAGTTTTTGTACATAAACATTATGTAGCTAGAGGTTTTCAGTGGTATAAAAATCCTAACTTTATTTGTGACAAGTGGGGGGATGAGGCTGTGGATCAGGAAATGCCCTTTTAACATTGTTTAAAGGACATATACCTGAGAGAACCAGACAAGACGAGGTTAAGATAGATGATTCAATTATATGTGCCGATGTCAATGTTCGCATGCAGAGATGATACAAAATATATCATGACCATTATGAGTATCAATGATTGTATCTAGGCTTATTTGTTTGTTTTAAGTCTGCAAAGGACCTACGGTCATTGATGCTTGGCAAAACCACAGACTACCGGGTGATACTCCAACCACGAGCAAACCTAGAAACGGAATGATTCAAAGCATGCTGACATCGCGTTTTTGCTTATCATGGTTTAATTTGCAGTGGTATTCAAGTTCAAGTAGATAATGCTGTTCAATACTGGACACTGAAAACTAAATATTTAATACTGAACAATGAATCAATTTGGTATTGATAGAAGCTGATGGATCAATTTAAGAATAAGAAATTATTGTTATATTATTAGTATTATTTCTCGACGTCTCGACTTCTTCTTCTTCTTCTTCTTCTTACTCTTACTCTTCTTCTTTCTCCTTCTTGGTACTGATAGAAGCTGATTGGGTCAATTTAAGAATAAGAAATTATTGTTATATTATTATTTCTCGACGTCTCCTTCTTCTTCTTCTTCTTCTTCTTCTTCTCTTCTTCTTCTTCTTCATCATCTTCTTCTTATTCTTACTCCTCTTCTTCATCTTCCTCTTCTTCCCCCTCCACCTCTTCTTCTTTCTTCTCCTTCTATTTTATCTTAAAACCAAATAAATTTCTTAAACAGAGTCTAGAATTAAATCAAATCCATTTCAGCAGAGGCAAACACCCGAATATGTAGTCTGCCTCTGCATATACATGTTACTTTCATCATAACTACTGTATTATGTGCAGACGCCTTTTGCTAAAAGCGGGTCAACTTTAGAATTCTAAAGATACTTCCATCATAACTGCCAAGATTTAGTGCATGATATAAACAATGATAATAAATCAATGCAATATATCGTAACAAATTTAACAACATTCTTAATATTAATATGTCACAGAATTGCATTAAAAATTAAGATGGATGGTATCGAAATAATTGGTTCAAAGAATAAGAAAATGATAAATGTATGTCTAGAGTGTTCTGGTATAAACTCTAATAGACAATTTGGATGAAGACGCGGAATAGTTTTAAATAACAGCTATATTTAGATTATATCACATAGTTGACATTGCGAAGAAGAATATTGCGCTTTTTCATAGTGCCCTTTGCGTGTGTTTTACACATAAATCATAGTGCATATGCTCGTGTGTTAACAGCCCATAACCCTTGTCACTCAGTTAGAGGATGATTCCAAATTATATAGTAGCGCCACAAAGATGATGAACAATAATACTTGGGAGTATCTTAATTTATTCTCTTCACAAGTTGCCTTCTTTTACCAAAGGATATTATCACCCCCATGTAATGAACTTAACATATGAAATGTGTGTTCCAATTAGAAAGCACAAATTGAGATGTACTCAATGCTCACCACAAAATGCAGTTTAAATCCATGATATTATCCAGGTAATTATTATCCCCACGGCAAGCGTGTCACTGTCAAGTGAAAGTGCAATTTTTCCACATCTTAGTAGATTTTTCTTCGTTCAAAAGAAGAAAATAGATTAAAATATTTAATAATAACAGTTGCCTAGATTCAAAATATTAATAATAAGAGAACATATTTTGTTGGGGAGTGACAATACTTTTTTTACTATGGAAGAGTAATGACGTTTGCTACCTAACTTTCTATCCTGAATTAAAACAGCGAAAATATCCTAATAATTCGAACACTCATTAAGAGTTGAACCGGCACCATGTTCACTAAAGAGTTGTCCTTGAAAAGTTTTTTTTAAACCTTTACGATGTAATTATTTTGAGTGAAATAAAAATTTTCATTCTTCCTATAAAATGCTATAAAAGGATCGAAAAAATAGTGGAGAAGTTGGAATTTGCAACATGACAATGGGTTCACTAAGGCATGTTGGTATTTAAATTAAACGCTGTGCCAAATTGGCGCTTTGGGATTGAAATACATGCTTGAACCATGATTGTGAATCGGAAGTACATACAACATTAACTTCCAACTATTTACGCGGAGGAGTTATACACATGGTTCAAATAGTTTGAATTATATTTTAAGGTGATTAAAACTGGCACAAAATGCTCAATAAGTTGTCACGTTGCCAAGGAAACACACATGATAGCCTAATATTTGCATTAACATCATCGTATTCATAAATCATATTTTCTACTTATACAAATAGCAATTATCATTTAAAAAATATTTATTTAGAATAATTAATTTGAAATAATGAATAATTACTCGCGTTATTAGAATGATAAAATCAATCCACCACCTACATGAAGATATCAATTTCAACAACAACAACAATGATAATAATGTAAAACATGCTTAGTAACTAGAGCAGCAGCAAACAACTGATTGAAATGGCTGATTCATTTACAAAACGCTTTAGTTGTCTGTCGTCATACTATATCATCTCGAGGGTAGAAAAGATGCATGGCCTCACTTGCCTACCCATCCGGCATCATTGAATAGATAAATAGAGATAATAAAAGGTCACCCTTGGCAGATTTCTTACCTACCATAATCACTTAAATGAATTATTTTGAGCTACAGAGATAAAGATACTACAAAATAATGACGAAGAAGCGATTATCGCCTACGTATAACGCTCTTTCTTTGAAGGGCTACCTAAACTACTTTTGATGAAAACGTGGCTTTCATGTGAATGTCATGATTGTGTGCCTGAAGTTTCTCTGATAAAGTTTTATCATAGTCCGTATGATGAGAAAACTTCACCTAACTCTACTGTAACAATGATAGATCAAAGTCCGTCACGATGGACCTCACCCAAAATACTGATTGCAAGGAAAAAATGTTTTTCATAAAATAAAAAAAGGCCACTAAATATGCTTTAAATAGTATATTGGTTCCTACCGGGTTTGGTCGTACACTACATCTGCATCTTGTACACTTGGACTCCACCGCCGACCCATCTGCTGTACTAATGGCAGATGCTGCTGGTGATTCCATATTAGCGGCACATTGACTACTCCAGTTTTCCATAACTTCACTTTGATATCTATAACTTCGATTACGATACTTCCAACTCACTTCCAAGTTAATATCTATTTCCATTCTGGTTGTTGTCCTTCATTTATATATTCCACAGTTTTCAGGTATGTGATGGTGGTGTGTGTCTGCTACAAAACACTTTGCTTAAGTAAGCAGAAGACGAAGATTGCACCTGGTTGCCAAAAGGGCGACTGCCTCTCGTGGGAGCTAAGCCAGAAAACGAGCAGAAAGTGGGCAGGGCCCGTGGCTTCTATACTCCATACCACAAATTGTTCCTTCCCCAATTATGTATGTGCTGCTGTGTGTTGCTTTAAGTGAATTGCCTGTTACCTACTTACTTAAGTGAGCCCACCCCTTGCGAGTTCTTTGTTTTGATTGACCCTTAACTTCCACATTCGTGCCATAGAGAGTTATATACACCACACAACACGTATAACAAAGATGAAAAACAAAGCATTGGAATGCTAATAATATACGTCAACGCCTACCTAAATATATCTTCTGCTTTAGGTTGTACTTCGTTCAGTTGTTGTATTAATGTAGTAACAAGCTATGGTATGCTAAATATTGCTTTTATATAAATAAACACCGATTTGACAATTCCAGTTCCGGCCGCAAAAATAATGCATATCTATTTTTGTATCTGTAGAATATTGAATAATACAATGATACCCGGTGAGGGCCTTAATGGAGTTTATAACAGGTGGAATGTTGTTCTGGGTGGTGATTCTCTGAAATATGAACAAAAGGCATAATTTAATTGGGTTTTTGGTTATGCTTCTGACACTTGTCCCCTAGAGCTGATCAGGTTACCATGGCTACTATAATAGATACATTGGTTTTTTTTGGTCGGATGCATTTAACTGCATTTAGTACATAAACTATTCGTCAGGAAGATATTAAGTAAAAACATTTTCATAACTATTCAATATTGATTACAACTTTGACAGCTCCGTAATTAGGTCGCAAGCAAATATTAGCAACATGCCACTAGTTATTTTGAGGGTAGACTTTGGAACCATTACTATTAATACTTACATTCCAATATCACCAAGATTTAAGTTAGAACTGATATCAATTTCATTGGTAGAGAAAAGTAAACAATGATTTCGGTTATATAAACATCCTTAAAATTGAATCCGGGAAAAATCCTAAATTAAGAAAATTAAATGATAGACAGATACTTTAAGGACTTGTGTGTTAAGTTTGATTATGGTATATATTGAAACTACAATACAAATTGGACTTGAACATGATGAAAAGATAAGATATCTAAGGCAATTTAGACAACTATTTCAAGTGGTTGAGTTTGTTAAACCAAGAATAAATTGTAAACAGTATCTGTTTATTCTGACGTCATCTGTTGCTAAACTAAATTGCATTTTTGATATTAACCAATTGACACATTAGCTTCTTACACAAATTATTAGCATGTAAAATATATACCATAGTGACAAAGCTTAAAGAATTTTATCATTATGCTTGCATTGGTCTTAATATTAGTACTTCCAAATCATTTTGATTTGTAAACAGTATCAGTCATTGAACAGTCAGTATCCTTACTTTTGCCTAACAATACGAGCGTATAAAGATTTTGGTACCGACGGAAATGTCATATTTTAACACTGCCCATAAATAACTTTAAGTCTAAAAGATCATCGTCTTAGTTCTATAAGCGACATGTATTTAGTAATTTACACACATCATACTAAATTGTACTTTTTTTAAAATAAAATAAATAATCAATTATAAACAAAACAAAACGTTACAGCTAGGATGCGTAAGTCAAGGTCATTGAATAAGAATTAATATTGTAACTTGGACCGTCTTCAATTATCTTTTATTCTCTTGAACTGTTGACATCAAAAGAACTTTATCAATTGAGGTAGTACGTTCCCATAGTCAATATTGCGTGTAATGAGACAACGTCTATATCATTCGAAAGTTGACCTATTTTCAGCAGAAAGCGTCTGGGCAAAGACTGTATCAGACCACGGTATCTTATGTATGTACAAAGTCTAATTCTCTTCTCTGTGTGTTGCCTTTTATGTGGCAAATTAAATTTTATTCTTTACTCTGTGTGGGTTATGCTTATGCATGTAACTTATATGTGTATTTGGCAATTTGCCTTCAATTTATTACTTGGTCCAGGTGCGTAGTTATGATTTTTTGTGAGGTCCGGGAATCCGACACTGGGTCCGGCTTACAATACTTATTAAAATACACACTAAAACACGTTTGTTCTTGGTAAAATGTGAAGTTGCCGGTTGGCAAATGTTTTAACAACATTGCCCCATTGCTCCAATCTACTTAGCTTCATTACTAAATTTGTATCATTTTGCTACTGAGGGTTTACGCCGGGGTTTACGCTCGACAAGTGATTCTATGTGTCTGGTTGACCATAACATCCGACCAAAGTCACTTTTCTCTGCCGCTGAGAAAACTTTCTCAATTGCCTCACCAAAAAGTGGAAAAACTTTCTAAACTCCATGCGGTCTATCACCCCATCAGCAGTGTTCAAAGTATTTCTCTAATCTCATTTGTTTCCAACCTAATTTATTTTTGTGTTATGCTTCATCGGGGGTTTTTTCTTGTATTTTCTTTTTCTAGATGAATTAGTGGAAAATAAATATTAGTTGTATGTATAATTATGTATTACTCTGAAATTATCTGTAGCGAAAAACATACAAGAAAACAAATACAAAGCATCCAATCCTCGATCTTCCCCCCCAATCTTCTAGCATCTTCTGCAATCAAATCTGTCTACCTTATACTAATTTAACACTTGCTGAAGTTAAATGGAAAGAGTAGGAATAAACAAGGTTGTCAGGGGGACAGAGGGGCGGGGCTCAAATGTCCACTTGTCGCCCCCTCACTTTCCTGATAGCTACGCCACAGTGACTTGGTCGACACCCGATAATAATTATATTCCTCACCTTTGACCTAAGATCTCTTAATCACCTACTTAAAAGTCAAAAGCATTTGAATTCAGAAATTCCGTTATCATCATCATCATTGCATCGTTATCAACATTTTGAAGAAAAAAAACCAATGTGAGTTATAAATTATAAGCACATACCTTTGATTTATAATTTCTTCGGCAAATAAAAACGTCAAATAAAGAATACTAAGGACTTACAATAAATCTGACGAGCATAGTGGCTTCGGGCTTAATTTTTTCCTTCAAAATGTACTTAAGGATGATTTTTGACAACAATGTAACCGTCGGACGCATCACATACTGGTCTATCTCGAAAAACACGCATTTCGAGAAAATCGCAATTGAAAATCTTCGTATTAAGTTAACCTTTCTATAATTTAATTATACTATGGATTTTAATGAAAGTGGTTTTAAATTAAAGCATATACTTAACAAATTTATTTAAGTGGAATTTGGAATTATATTTATGTATGCAGTATTGCTTAAAACTACACTAAAGTTGTAGTTCTGTATGTGAAATAGTTAATTTCCCGATATCGTATTTAAAATTCGTTTCATACTGGTCTATCTTGGGGCTATCTCGATTTCGCGAACAATGATAAACGCATCACATACTGGTCTAAAGATATACCAGTATGTAATGCATTCAATGATATCGGGAAATAACGATTTCATACAGACTACAACTTAAGTGTGGCAATATTTCGTAAATATAATTAAAGATTCCACTTAAATAAATCTGCTAAGTAATGCTTTAATTTAAAACCACTTTCATGAAAATCCGTAGTCTAATTAAATTATAGAAAGGTAAACTTAATACGAAGATTTTCAATTGCGATTTTCTAGAAATGCGTGTTTTTTTTCGAGATAGATCAGTATGTGAAAATACGTATTTTGATAGTTTAAATTAAACATTTTATAACTAATTATCTAGGAAAAATTGAGGTCTGTAATTTGTTGTATTTGAAGAGCTCCGTAAAAAAGAACTATATACCAATTTTCTCAAAAAAGTCAAAAATTCAAGATAGACCAGTATGTGATGCACCCGACGTAATGATCAATGAAGTAATAATGTTTGGCTATATTATACTGAATTATATCAAAAGTAACCAACAAAGTTACCTAGTATATGGATGTGTATCAAGAGAAATATTTTCCCAGAAATAGAAATTCTGAAAATAATCTCTCATAGATTGGTAGCTACCAATCATGATGAATATCATTTTCAGATTAACTCTTCAAAACACCAACAACAGGACACTGACATCTCAAAGGACACAAGCCTTTTAGTGAGTGAACTATCTCAATTTTATGGAGTGTCAGATCCTCCATGTTTTGTTATACAGAGAAACTCTTCTGATGTAACATTTCCCCTTGTATCACTACTACACTACGCAAAAAAAGTTTCTTTATGGTTAGGAAATTTACCCACTATTAAAATCTAGCGACTGGTTTTGTACGTTTTTTAAATACTCGCATGCGGGTGATTGTCCTACGCATTTTGACACCTCAATCACTATTCTACGACACTCCTTACGAATGTTTAGTAACACGAGGTCGAAAAATGAAAATTGCAAAAAGGCCTATTCAAGTTTTCAGCATAAAAAATGCAGATAACATTTGTTGTTTAATTGTTGAGCACATTTCAGGCATCCTACTGCCGCTTCCAACTTCTCTTTCTTTACCAGTCTGTCAATACGTTGTGTGTCCACCGTTGGCTTCCCTTACAGCAGCCACGTGGCGTCTCATGCTCCTAATAAGGCGTCGAATGCTACCTTGCTCAACCCCATTCCACTCGTTGATAACGATGCGACGCAACCCCACCAGAGTTGCATCTGCCTTTATCTTCTTATTGACTCGTCTCTTGTGCTGATCCCAAAGGTTCTCCAAGGGGTTAAGATCAGGGCTTCTGGAGTGCCACTCAAGTGTCTCAATTCCTTCAGCTTCCAGGAATGGAGCTGTAATCATGATCTGTTTTGAATCCCTTTTCCAAATCCATCTCTCAAAACGTAAATGTCTTAGTACCCCCTCACCTTTGTCTTTTATCATTCATCTGCACAATAAGCAAAGGGTTATCTAACATGCATCAATTAAAATGCTTTAAATTAAAATTGAAAAGGCGGGAATAATGACACCGTCTTGGATCAGTGAATCAGCTCTAAAACCATTGAATAGGCTTCTTTGCCATTTCATTTTTCGACCTCGTGTTACTTAAACATTCATATCTTTTCTCAGGAGTGGCGTAGGGTAGTGATTGAGGTGTCAAAATGCGCAGGACAATCTCCCGCATGCGATTATTAAGCAAACGTACCAAATTGGTCGCTAAATTTTAATAGTGGGTAAATTTCCTAACCATAAAGAAACTTTTTTTGTGTAGTTTAGAATAATGCCTATCACACTCTATTAAATTACAAGGGATCTAAAATGAGCGTTTATGGCGTTTCGACAGTATTTTTTGGGTCATGAGAGCACATCAGACCTATCAATGCATTCTGAATAAGCATGTCTTTCTGATATCAAATAATTTTCATTTTTGAAAATCACAATATAATACAAATTTTATGACAAATTATAAAAATTTGATATTTTTCAAATTTTTGATATATAACAGTCCTCGAAGTAAATTATATAAATCTAATGATATATTCTTAAAGTGTATGTAGTGACAGTCAATTGAAAATTTTGACCTTTCATATTGAAGATATGGATTTTTTCCCCAAAAGACCTAATTTATTTTGGTGTTTTGGGAAAAAATCCATATCTTTACGAAAGTCAAAATTTTCAATTGATCGTCGGCTTTTTCATCCCACCTACATACACTTTAAGTTAAATCATCAGATTTATAAAGTTTACTTCAAGTACTGTTAAATATCAAAAATATCAATTTTAATGATTTGCCATAAAATGTGTATTAAATTGCGAATTTCAAAAATCAAAATTATTTGATATTGAATGACATTCTTCGTATTCAGAAATCGATTTGTCTGATGTGCTCTAATGTCCCAAAATAAATACTGTCCAAACGTTCATACCCCAGCCCTTAAGGTGTTACCAGTGTGTTACTATTTTTTGAGAAAAGTGCAAAAATAGACACAAATTTATCAAGGGGTGTAGTACCACCTTAAGGTTGTAATTAGGAATTTTAGATTTTATTTAATCTTAAAGATTTGAATTTTAAATCCGTAAGATTTAATTTTAAATCCAATCCTTGATTGTCCCTAATCGTATTTCTTTAGGATTTATTTAAATCCTTGAAATTTATAGTGATCATGGTTTCATTTGTGAACTTTCAAGAATAAATAAGGATTTCAAACCAACTTTGCCATAACAGTTTCACCCACGTATCTGATGGAGAAAGACTTCTCAACTGTAATTGGTCAAGAGTTTAGAATGCCCACATTTCGTCATCGCAACGGCAAACACTCTGTCATCATTTTACCATGTTTACGACACTTTTCATTGTCTTATAGTTTATTCAGATTTGTTTGCTGCTATAAATTTAGACTATCGCTACGTGTTCTTTCAAAAGTCGTCTTAAAGGCCAACACTATCATCTGGTAGTTTATTCATTGCTACCAATAGCAATGCACTGTCACTTCTTCTTACATCTCGCAATGCTTGTTCTAAACATATATTAAACAAGACTGCAAAAAGACATCGTTAACCCACGCTATACTAACACTATACAGTCGGTGATTGGTGACATAGTAATAACGACATTTCACTGTTGGTAGGGTATTATATTAATTACATGACCATATTAGGATTCTACATGAAAATGCTTTTAAATGAGTACAGACAAGCATAGTATTGGGCAAGTGGCTCTTGAACTAGTTTATATGTATATCCAATCAGAAAGGCACGTATGGGGGAGTGAAGGAGAGCATCATTGCCATTTGAGTGTCACAATGAAAGGGTTACTTCTGCTAAGTTCGCTTCTTCATTTACCAGGGCTCAAAAATTGGTAAATAGCGACACAATAGAGGAAATCAGTTGGGGCGTGGGCCGAGCTGCAACAAATCACTTCATACTCCCACGGAATTTCCATCCACAGTGCCAATTGTCTTCATTAATAACTATGAAGTGCATTTTAAACTCCTTAAATTCGATTATGATTCTAGATAGATCAGTGTTTACCCGTCGTTATTCCGGGCGTTGTCCCCCAGGAAAATAGATGTACGGGCTAATTGGCATTGACACTGCGTTAAGAATACGTTTAAATAGATAAATGATGGTTATGTTTTATGAATTATTTAATTACTAATACACTGTCACTTAGCAAATTATGTCAAGGTCATTGAATAAAATTCTATTGCAGATGCCTAAATTAATATTGGGGTATTCCAGAAAATAAGTGCACACTTATGTCTGGATTTCCAGGTCTGATTTCTGAAAACGACTAGAATTCCAGTTGCAAATGTCACTTGAAAAAGCCTGGAAATCCAATTAAATGAAGGAAAAATCATGGAAATGTCCACAATGAGCTCTCAAATTGAGGATTTCTGATTTTGAATAATTTTTCTGCTGGATTTTTTCGCCCTTGGACACTTTAAAAGTATGGATTTCCAACAGTCACAACTGGACAAAAAGTCCGGAAATCCAAACTCCTCTATAGGGGGTGTGCATCTATTTTCTGGAATAGCCCATTTTCACGATCGATCTGGTGAAAAGCAAAAACTTGCGTAGCTCTCGCGTGTGAACAATAAAGCATAAAAGGTAACTACACAGATTACAACCCGTCATTGCTCGTAAAAAATAAACATTTCAAAATCAAATCAATTCAGAAATCCACATGTTGTTACGGGAGATGGTGTCTTTAATTTAACACTTAATTTATGAAAATTAAGCAAAAAAGATATCGGAGTAGACAGCTCGTCATCGTTCAAATTTAAAGTTGCACTTTTACACCATGTCGTCTTTACACCATGTCGCCTCAAACACAAAAGAGCTGGACAGCTGTTACACTCGAATACTGGTATGCAGCATCCATTAGAAGCATAAGAAACAAAGAACTGTACGGAGACTTTCCAAGACTCTCTGAGAAGATCAGAGAAAGGAAAGAACTGGATGGCTGATATACTCAGGGCGGTGAACAATATCCATTGGAATCAGTACATATAGTATAAGAGCTGCATGTATGAAGACCTTCCAAGACTCACAGAGAAGATCAGAGAAAGGAGGACACACTTCGCTGGACACTGCTTCAGGAGTAAGAGCGAACCTGTAGCCAAACTGATAAATTGGACACCCAAACATGGAACAAGAAACCGTGATAAACCACCCCTTACATATTATGTTGATGTATACTCAAGCAGGACACTAGACTTGCAGCATCTGACATGGGAACAGCAATGCAGAACAGGTGGATATGGAAAGCTCGTGGTCCGGTTAAACCACCCGAAATAAGCATAAGCATTTACACCATGATCACGGAACTTAAGTACTGGTTGCTTTATCTGCCAGGTGTGTATATTATTTTCTTAAACGATATGATATTTGTGTGAGTCTTCATGATCTTGTACCTATTATTTATTCAGCTCGAATGTGCCCCCTGTTTCAATTTGTCAAAGGTCAATAACAATAAAAAACACCAACAAGAACTTTTATGATTAATTGATTAACATTCTACTCTCGTGTTAAAAGCTGTGTAAAGTGGCCACAGGATTAGTCCCATCCGAAATACAAAGCACTCATTTGATCAACTCCATATTAACCATATGTGTGGAGAATGATTCTGATTCCATAGATCAGATACAAAATCAAGTCCATTTTCCTTTTCAAGCAATATCTATGTCAGTGATTGGACCGGGAACCTTGTGCATTCGGAATAATTTAGTTGATCATATATCAGCTTTCATCAACTACAACTGTCCAATAGAATGGAAGAAAATGCTGAAATTATCATCCAGAATATGCTACCTGTGTTATGGAATGCTTTCAGGTATGTTGAACAACGACAACGATTCAATGCAACTACTGGTAACATGATAAGTTCATATCTTTAGCACTAAAATGAGCCCACAGGACATGAAGGATGGATCTACGATTAGCTTAAGTCATCTGGGCGTAAACACAAGTTTTGATATGCCGATTTAAAACCTAACCCCCTTGTTAGACGAGCTACTTCAACTAAAATATCAGAGGTCAACGTTTCTAGCCCAGCTTCATCTAAATTACCTTTGCTCCCCTTCTTCAATGAAATTAGTTCATCAGAAAATCCAACTTCGAATTTATGAATGAAGTATTCCATCCGTATTTTAGCGGTCGACTGTCACTCACAGCGTTAATGCAATGACGTATTGCATACTTTCAAGTGCTTCTTATTTTACACAAACATGACAATTGAGATCATCATTTTCAAATACTAGCCGAAGGGAATCTTCTGGAAGAGCTAAACAAAATATGATACCGTAGTCCTGGGGTGGTACTCAATTTTAATTATGTTAAAAGGTGCGAGCGTCTCCAATTTTCACGAGTGGGATCTGAAGGAAATGGTTTTGAAATTAACACTAGGTCTCAAGGATCTTCATTTGGAAGGTGTCTAAGTTACTGTATTAATGTTTAGGCTTTGGCGACTGATTAACTAAAGCCTTTTGTAGCTATACATGTATCAGGCGATATAACTGGATAATGTACACCTGAAAACTCCTTTTTACAACAAAAAGGGTCTTTTGCCTGATTCTAGAAAAATGTGTCGTAAAGTTGTCAGTGATCCAACGAAATTATTACAAACATTAAACATAGGAATTGCTCAAAGGTGAAGGACATGTCAATACAATTGCCATTAGGTATTTTGTCTTAACAATTGGGGAAAAACGAAGAAAACAGCAGTGTTGATAAATATGAAGCCTCATTCAATAACATGTAGCTATGAGTGTCCATACGGACACCCCCCCAACACTTACCCCCAAATTTGAATTTTTACCCCTATGTGGTCGTTTTTGATCTTATCACTCACGGGATATTGTAGCACACACATTTTTTGCCTTTTTTGCAGATTATTTAGATTTTCTGAATAGCTAATCACTGAAAGTGCCTTTAAAGAGTGGTGATGTCTGAATTGGATCATTCATAAAAAAATGTAAAGATGCACAAATATGGAGGTCTTGAATACGATATACACAAATCCTCTTAATATCAGTACGTGGCTTTATCTCCCCCGGTTTGTGGTTATATTAACTGGTCACCAAAATGGGACGAGTGTCCAAATGAGTTTTGAAGACCTAGCTTAGGAAACAGTAAAGTAGGTTCAAGTTACAGCCTAGATTTGTTGTGAAACTTTGAAGTGCCTGAAAGATGTGAATATACTACTCTGATATTATAACCGTTAATGTCATGGTAACATATAAAGCGTTCCATAAATAAGTAGGATAGAACGTTTCCGTTTTTACCATGTTTACGCATTTTTCCATCGGTTACAACTTGACTTGTTCACAAACTTGAATGAATTTGAAAAGAAATTACGAATCTAAGTATCCTTGCACTTGATGACAAATCGGTCGAGTCTTCTTCTTGATTTAATAGTTGGATCTTTGGGAGATAAAACCAAATTAAATCGCTATTCAGTTTGCGTAGTATGTAGCCAGTGGTTTCCACACAAAAGCAGTTGCCCACAATCATTTCATAAAAATATGATATTTATCTTAGCGGTTTTAACAAATTTTAAAATAATTTGATTCAATAATTAGAATGTTTACCGCATGTTGATTTTATCGCAATTGAATTGAAAAATATAAACAGCAAATTATTGGATTAATAAAAACAAGCCCACATATGTGTTATGCATCAATATTAACATCGATATTCTGGCAGATAACCGTGATCTAGGGATGCAGATTTCAATACATAGATTGCGAAATACCGGGGCGAAATCAAGATTGCACCGCTCAAAATACTATATTAGGTTAATAACTGCGCATCGGTTATATGTATTATGCAGCATCAACTGATCAATAACATTTTATTTAAGATAATCGTGATCTGGAGATTCAGATTTCAATACATACAACAGGCACAAAAAGAAACTCGTCAGTTATAGTCATCCTTGCTGTTCAACAACCTGATAATTTTTGATTATTCTGTAATGTGGACTTTGCTTTCTCATTTGACACCCTGTTCGTCAAAATCGAACAAGAAATAATACTAAGATATGCGCCTCCAAACCCTCAAATCAAAAGTTGCAATTTCAACGATTCGTTGTATTGCGCACAAGCACCACGGGCCAATCAATAAAGCTTACTCTGTAACGGGCACAATACTAGTATTGAATCGTTAAAATTGCAACTTTTAATTTTAGGGTTTGAAGGTTTGGAGGCGCATATCTTGGCCAATTCCTGCTCGATTTTCACGAACAGGGTATCAAATGAGAAAGCAAAGTCCAATCACCAAAATATATATTTCAGAATAATTCAAAATGATCAGATTGTTGAACAGAAAATTTGACTATAACTGACGAGTTTCTTTTTCATGTTTTTGTGCCTGTTGTAGATTGCGAGATATAGTTGTGGAATTTCATGTGTGATTGGCATACCGTCACAAGATGGCACCGCTCAATATATTAGTCTACTTACATATCATCTTTTGTCCTTAAAATAAGGCAATGCCTCGATGGTCAGTATTAAGCCAGATTTTAACAATGTGTAATTATGTTAATTAAAGCTTTTTTACTGATTTTGTTTACCGTGCCGATACAAAGTCCTGCAAGTCGCCAGCCGTTGTAACGGATAACAGTATTGAGTGACAGTTGGATCCAAACCACTATATGTTAGAGCCCAGCTAACCACTGTGTTGCGTAATGGATGATTACATGAAGTCTTGTTTAGATTCTACTGCGAATGCCATTATTTCAAAAACAAGAACCACTGTACCGATACCTGGCATGTTTGTACTCAATCAAGACCATTTTACATTTGCATTTCAAATAGAACATATCAAAAGTAAATGTTGTCGATTTGTTGTGGCAAAATGTTTTAACAAACATATTTTGAACGTAACCCCAGCGTAGATAGGGCAAATATCAGTTCATTAAATGCATTTAAAAGAGTGATCATATCACTCACAAAGTATTAAGAACCACTGATATTGTAGATGCTACATTCTTGGAATCAGGACTTATTGGTGGTTCACGATCCACTGAACGTTCTCTTAAAAACTGGTAGTGTGTGGTTAACCTGGGCTTGAAATCGCACATTAGTAAATGCTCTCCACGTGAAATTTATCTCGTTAGCTGACAGATCAGCGAATCAATTGATGTGTTCTATAAGCTGCATATCCTATCAGAGACTGCTATACCTTGTTTAGGATTTTTAAAAGAAGTACCTGCATGTGCAAGTATTAATGTTTCAAAATAGCCCGTCAAAGTCATGCAATTAACTCCGAGGTCGTGCAATGAATTGGTTTGAATGAGGAATACTACGGGAACCAGCGCCTTTTGTTAGAAGTCACACATGAGTAACGTGGATAACCTCTATATTGACCCCAAGGTGATACAAGCAACATAATTACCACTTACAGTCTTTGTTTGCTAGTCTTCGTTTGCTACTTATTAGGAACTTGAACCAGTTACAAAATACTTACGACCAGAGCAATGTTTTGAATCACATATACAAAAATTTGAGTAATTTTGAACTTTGACCACTATATAAATATTGACCTTGAAATTATTGGATTACACAAAGGGTGCCAAATGGCTAACGTTTGTTTTTCTTAATAAGTGACCCACATGAGTGCCAATAGAGGTTATCCACTTTTACTCATGTGTGACTTCTAACAAAGGCGCTGGTTCCCGTACTATTCCTCATTTAAACCAATTCAATGCACGACCTCGGAGTTACCAACATGACTTTGGCGGGCTATTTTGAAACAGTCATGGTTGTACATGCAAGTCCTAAACCAGGTATAGCAGTCGCTGATAGGATATGCAGCTTAACGGATAACCCCTATTCTGTTGCTTGTATCACTTGATGGTCAATTGTGACCCACTAATTGATTAATCTGCCCTACTACATGTCACTACTCCTTTCTTATTAAAATAAAAGTGTTATTCTCTTGTGTAACCTTTTCCTATGATTAACATTATGGACCACAATGGCCTCATCCCAATGACATAGTTCAATAACCTCAATTAAACAATCATACTGAAAAATTTTACCGCAAATGTCCTAGTAAAATCTTAAAACTTGGCCACTTGAGGACACATGCCTTCCTTATGGTACGCTGGGGGCCTCCAAATTTTGGCCTGGCCCAGGGCCCCCAAAAAGGTAAATCCGACCCTGGTTTTGTACCCAAATTTTCAAAGGTCGTTCAATGAATGTACAGATGTATTAGGGTTAAAGAATTGTGCCCTGAAAGATGAGCATGTTGTGGATCCTAGTGCGAAATGGGTTGATAGCCTGATCTGAGAACAATCTAGGCCGAACTCTGACTATTCAATTTTGATGGTTATTCAACTTTTTATTTAAAACAAGGTAAAACTCTAGCTACACTTTATTTAAAACAAGGTAAAACTCTAGCTACACTTTATACCATCATTAATGAAAACACATAGCAATCCGTTGGAACCAACTACCAAATTCTAAATGCACTATGAGAAAATAGAGATATGATTAATTTAATTCATGTTGCCAATTAACTTTAGGTCACAGCAAATAGTCCCACCACCGGGGATTGAACCAGGAGCTTAATATGTGTCAGAGGCAAATACCCTATAACCACAGTACCAAACTCTCCCTACAAGCGTGAAAGTACTTGGAACTTTCATCGACAAGTGTTTCAGAATTGAAATTCGCTCTCAGCCATAATATTTGCTTTGGTGTGTCTTGTAACAAGTCCGTTTACTTTATTTAATTTACTTGACTGTTTATTTTTCTATTACTTTTGCCAACACATTTAACTTCCAATAAACAAATCAAACAACGTACTATAAATAGCTCAGACCTAATTTTATTCACGAGGTACACGTGCCAGGCAGGCAGCCGGAGTAAGAAAATATCTCGTCGGATCGTTTGCCTGCTGACTGACAACTGGTTGTGTTGTACGAGCGAACAGACGAGTGAGCTGAGAGAGAGAATTGTGTTTCCGTTCACTTGGCCCCTGGTCGAATCGTTACGACTTAATCAGGTTGACGTCACACGAAACCAGGACTCTGGCTGGCTTTTGCTGTGATGACGTCATTCTAGTAACATTGCTTGAAAAGCGAACAAGTGTAAATGAAGCAGCGCCGGCCGCGTTCGGTGCCATTCCATTGATAAAATTGGAATCATTAACCAAATATAACCCATCAGGTTAAACAAGCTCTTAAGTGGGGAATAATTAAAGGACACGCATAGCTGCGTACAATAACGCTATAGGCGCCGGGTTTAAATAGCAAAAAGCACGCCGTAAATAGGCACAAAGATTTAATAATTAACGATACAAACATTTAAATTATAACGGTACAAAGATGCTGGAATGAACACGTTACGTCACTGCAAATGTTTTGTACGCAATCCTATTCTTTCTTTCTGTCTTATCAATTTATGTGTAGGGATATTGGAAAGGTCATTTAAGTCAATCGTCATATTCCTAGTCGCCAAAAATAGATTTTCACTTAATGACAATTTTATAAAGCTGGTCTAAATTCAAAAGGCCAAAGGGAGTACATACAACGCTGCTGTGCTGTTGTTCTAATGTGGTTGGGCTCAAGCCGATTTGCCGAAGTTAAATCACTTAATTAAGTTAATAGTGAGAAAGAAACAAATAGAAACTTTTAGCTATTCAGCCGCATCTTACAAGATGCGCCATCATGCGGTATTGTATCTAGTGGTTTTTTTGTTGGTCCATTCACTAGGATCCACAGCATGCTCATCTATCAGGGCACAGTTCTTTAACCCCAATACATTTGTACATTTGTACATTCATTGAATGACCTTTGATAATTTGGGTACAAAAACTCAAACTCTGCAACTTGAGGTCAACTTTTGCCGTATGATTGTTTAATTGAGGTTATTGAACTATGCCATTGGAATGAGGCCATTGTGGTCCATAGTGAGACGTACTTTGACATTTTATCAAATGTTAGTATGGTTTGTTGAGAGCATAGGCGTAGATCCCGGGGATAAATCCCCTCAATTTTTTACCAGGGGGGATGGTCCATACAATCACCCCCCCCCCCCAATGTTGACGCCTGTATGTTGGTTTCTTACCAAATTATTTGGCAATTTTAGCCCCCAAAGCCCATACACTATGCGCGAATTTATTTCACTGTTGCACAATATTTAATCAGTTTAGCTTCAAAATCGCAAGATTTTTCATGCCCGCTTCGCGCGCATTGGTACCATAAACTTATCCTGTTGCATGCTAAAAGGTGCCGGATTCACTATATTTCAAGTTTTTTTTTCCAACCCCATCCCCAATGTCAAAAAGAAATCTACGCCTCTGGTTGAGAGTACTAAAACGAACCCTTACTATACATGTACAGAAAGCTGGACCCGATGGCAATATTTAAGAAACACTCGCCGAGACACTGATTTAACTGGCATCCCTATCAATTGGGTTAACTAATTTCTAAGCGATAATCTAAAGTAAAGAGGGATTCAAAGTAAAAGGATAGTTCGTCTAAACTGTGGAAGCCCTTTCTTAGAGCTCATTGTGGATGAAATATTAAACAACAAGATTAAAAATATTTAAGTAAGTAGCAAATATTCAAGTACACAAAAACAAATGATCCCTTTTCTTTTCAAACGCCAACAGCATCTGTCATACATTTAAAATAGCGAAAAACTGGTGTCATCAAGATCCTAGCGCGTTTTAGCACGGAAAGGCTGATTAAACAAATAATGCAGTATCAACTGGACCCGGTTGAATTCGAATTGATTCAGATTCACATCAGTGAATCTGCTTTACTTCTCCTATGCTTTCTACGGGAGAACTTCGCTATTAGACTTGAAGAAAGCGCTATACAATATGCGTATTGTGAAGGTTCATTATTCCGAAAATTAAGAAGGCTCTAAATGACGACCGACGGTTTCAGATGAACAGCAATATCAAAGCGCGGATTAAAAGCTCATAATCGTCATTTTCCGAAACCTGAAAAAGGGTTCTTATAAATCGTTTTAACATGAAAAATGGTCTATTAAGAACACAGGAATTTTCTTTTTATTGGAAATAAGTCTCCGTTGACATTTCTCAAAATGTCAATGACTCAAAGTGGGGGTTTCCCTCATTTGAATTGATGAAAAGGGTTCTCCCTACCTTTTATAGTTCAATCGACCCTTTTTACTTTTATTTCATTGCAATGCTTATGTAAGCGATACATCATTTTGATGGGCAATGTATCAGACAGTCTATAGCCTAATTTGTGGTACTTCATCAAACCAGTTTACTGGATAAATACAGAGGCTTCATGTTGCATAAGTATTACATCATAACTATGTTACTAATACAACATACTAGTCATCGTCTAGATTGTCCTGATTGGATTTGAGCCACAAGCTTTAAAGTTCAAGAGATATGCTGAACACTTTAACAATCTACACTTATTCTAGCTCCCAGTTTTGTTTAAAAATTGCATATCGTTTTCAATGAGGATCCTCAAATACGTCATACTATGAATAAACGTGTGCCAAAATAAAGGTTGCTCATTTTTGACCCACATCTAAAACCGGAAAGGTCAATTCGATTATCGTTGATGTTTTGTAATACAAGTATATGTTTTTTCAACCGCTTAAAAAATCTCTGTATCATCTTTCATATTTTACGTGATGTACCACAACTTTAAAACAAAACTAAGGAAACGAAAAGAAATTCTGTATCAGAGACATGTGTTTATATAAGATTTCCAAAAACTTATTGGGCTTATTTAGGTTAGAGATTAAATGACTCGATCAAACTTGTGCACACGCGGTTGTTTGATGCGATCATTTATTACTGTTTGTAACAAAACATTACATAATTTTCAATTCTAGACCTTTCCAATACCAAGAGCTATTTTTTAGATATTTCAAACTTAGATTTTCTTTCCTTTATCACATTTTTCATCCTACTCTGCTTTTTTGTGGTAATTTGTATGAAATTTGTGTGCAAATTGAGGGCGCTATTTATATGTATTTTAATTCTAATTTAGCCCAATAATATGAGTTATTCCTTTCATTTCACGACAAAAAGTAGTTTGAAAATTTCCTTGCTATATGTTACTCATTTTTATGATGATTAAGCCCTTTTACATGTGTCTGGAATAAAACTGCAAACAAGATTTAAGATAAATAGCGCTCTCAGTGTTTAACATTGCTTGAAAATGAATACAGTTCTATATGCCTTCAAACAATCGCGTGCAAACATATTACATAATAACAAATTAAGAAAGAAAAAAGTCAAGACTCAGCGGGAATTGAGCCCCAATCACTTGACTACCGTTCGAGAAAGCGAACCTTGGGCTTATCAACCCAGGCCCATGGCAGGATTTATTTGGGGTGCGTCGAGGACCCCTACGGGCCTGTTTGCATCACTTATTAATTGTGTTTCACTTTGTCTCAAACCCTAGCGCAGTGAAACAATATGCGCCCATGCTTTGATTATGCCTTACTTACGTCCTAAATTGGCCTAAATCGACTGTAAGACTATTCATATATACAGTCAATATCAAAGCGCGGGCCAAAATTCTCTCTGGGGCCATTTTGAAAATGTTTTCCTTTTCAATTCTAGACTTATCAAATGAGACGATCATGTCTAGTGAATCATCAGGTGGAAGTGCCATCGGATTGAAAAATAACTTTTCTTGCTAGACCAAATAAAGTGTTAAATGCACATATGCATGTTACCCACGAATTCAAGCATTTTTCACCTGTTGTACGCCATAAAATGTCACTTTCTTTAATATCTTTCAATATTTTATGTGTGACTCATATACACTAGAAACCGGTGAAGACTTTGAACGTGAAATAGAATTTTATTACATATATCTACAAAGAAATATTTTGGTTATTACAAATTTTAAGAAAGAACCAGGTGTACATTTAAGATTGTGTCAATTCTTCGAATCTTTCCAAAGTGGCTGTCATTTAACATTACTGTATTATTTCGAAAGATTAGAATAAATGCTTCATATAAATATAAAGTTAGATTTTGTATCTCGTCGCAGGATGAGGATCTATCAGATGGATTCGTGGGTAACAGCGTCTGGAAAATAGCAATTCCTATTAATTTTTTTAATCAAAAAAAATACTTTTCCGTATGTCAATAATTCAGGCTGCAATGGCACTAAAATGAATTTTAATCAAAATACAGACTACATGGAATATTTAGAATGGATCATTATGGCATTTTGGGTATAAAAGTTTTGAGAATAATGAAGTTGCCAAATTCAAATAGACAGAGCAAACAGTTTTATATTATTATTTTAGTAAAATCATTCCATATTTTCATGCAGCAATATTCTATTAACTCGTGTTTGACAGTTCCTATGAACTATTTCTCTATAATGACACT
>NC_092639.1:37493257-37518305 GCF_039555335.1 Amphiura filiformis | reverse complement strand
TCCCAAACTCCGTCTACGAAATGTATTGGTAAGCGGCAAAATAGAAACTATTACAGAAGGTTGGAAACACTATGCGGTTATTCCTCCATTGTGTTTCAATGATTCCCGTTTCTCTAAAAATTGCATTTACCCAAAAATGGTAATTTAGGATAATCAATCAAAACTTCATGATGCAGCTTCAGTATACCTTCAAGAGGACGCTATTAAACAGGACTGTTTTGGAACCTATTTCGCATGTTTTCAAAATGTTAAGATGCATAAGAAAAACATATAATTTACGAGTAAATCCTTGGATTCGTGGGTAACGCCGAATTCGTGGGTAAAGCTATAAGTACTATAGTACCGTTTGGGGTTTGCGTTTCTTAGGTGTATAAACTGTAAGTACTGTCAAAATTATAGCATACCCATGGCTAGAATATGTGCTGATTTAAACAAAATAAACAATCTCCTTATTTTCAAGGTTAGCATCTATTCGGGATTCGTGGGTAACAAAAGTTTAAACCATCGTAGATTCTTTTTTAAAGCGGTGAACGTATTTTAACGATTTACAATTTTAAGCGCTTGTCAAACTAAATTCAGTGTCCAAAGTCATTAAATGTTAATTTAAGTTATGGCGATTATATTTGCTGGACTCGTGGGTAACAGTTGATACGTGGGTAACGTCAAATTTGATTTTATGGAATTTTATGGGTAAAACGTATTTGCATAAAATAATCACTTGGACCTCAGAATTATAGAACAAAACTTCGTTTCATGATATAGTCATTTATGGCATATTCACTTAACATTTTTCAGAACGATCATTTTATTTTTGATACGCGGGTATGCCTTCAAACAATCGCGTGCAAACATATTACATAATAACAAAATTATTAGCCAAATTGACTTATAATAGCCTCTAGAGTCCAGCAAACTTTGGTGAATTCAATCACTTTACTATGATGAGAGATCATAAGCGTCTTTCTAATAATAATTTCATTTTGATTGAAGGACATTCAATGACATATATGGTGATTTATCTTTGAATTCGTGGGTAACGCCAAATCATTTAAGCTATCATAACTTGTCCCCTGGTATGACTTGCTAGTAAAGGCCTATATTAAGAGTTTCATTTTGTCATGATATGCTCCTCAATAACGTGAAACTTTATAATGACATTTTATGCTTGGAAAGTTAACATAGAGAGAATTTTTCTAAATTCGCTGGAATTGACCATATATATATATAGCTATATATATCCTTATCCTGTGGAATGCACTTCTTTGAGTACGGAGATGTGCTAAAATAGTAGCTTACCCGTAAACAAGTTGGAGACACAGTCACACGGCATAACTAGTACATGGCGCAATGTGGTGATATTTCAGCTAAGCATTTTGTCTTGCTACATTAGTGGAACTAAATAATGATTTTGGGCATCCTTACACCTCAAATGATAAAACTAGAATTGGTTTTCTATGCCCCTATGATTCATGTTGTAATATACCTCAAATTGTTTCTCTCATTGTTAAGAATTAAAAAAAAGTCAAATGTCATATTTCACTATAGTGCTTAGTTCAGGAGTTATATCAATGTGAAATATATCAAGTACAGAGGCGCCTTGTATCAAGTTTCTCTTCTCTACAAACGAAATAGGAAAATAATTTGTTTGAAAAATGTAAAACCTTGGAATCGGATGAAATCACGGGTCAAAGGTTAAATTAACTCTTAATTGCGCCAGCATTGTTAATTAAGTATAAATACTTGATATTTCTTATGTTAAGGGGTGTAATTTGAGACCAGTTTCTTTGAAATCGGATCATTTTTGAATTTTGACCTCTGTGCATGAAATTTTTGACTTTTGACATTTAACCAATCCGACCTTATAACTCCTGAACAAAGCACCGTAGAAAAATATGACAATTGACTTTTTTATTTCCTGTGATGAGAGGATACATGATACAGATCATGATACAGATTTCAGGTACATGACAAAGTGATGGGACTATTTTGAACAGTTGGTCCCAATGTGACCCTCAACCCCTAGCATGAACCACAGGAGGCATAGAAAAATTGAACCAATCAAATTTTTATCATTTCATGTTTAAGGATATCAAAAACATTAGTTCCACTAATGTAGCAAAAGAATATCCCAAACCCATAACGCCATGTACTAGCTTACGACATTAATAAACTCCTCAAAAAGTTTGGAAACTTTCAAAAACGGCAGTAAATTAAAAAAAATATCGATATCTATCTCCATATTATTTCATATCAGTGAAAACATTGTTGTTTCCTATCAACAATGACACCTCATTTGTGGCGATAAAATATTCCACGGCTGAGTAAATTTCTTTGAAAGACAGAGAAGTCTCAAAGAAAATGTGCCAAACTGACCAATGTCTGCGCTCATCTCATTGATTTGAATGAATGAAAGAGTGGGTTAATACATAAATAAAAGAATGAATGAAAAGTTGCAGTATATCATTTTGAATGAAAAGTGCTAGGATGGGATTAACAGTTCTACAGGTGGATCGAAATTGAACAACGCAAGTCAATCTCTCTTGCTGGTCACTTCTTCATAGTGGTGGTCATTTGGAAGAAAGTTTTAATCAACCATGTTTCGATTATCAGATCTGGATAATGCTCGAGCTATTGGTCAGCTTTAGGCTGGCATACCTCAGAATCAAGTTGCGGCAACTTTTGGAGTTTCCACAGTATGATCTACAAGCTAAAAGCCAATTTTCGTTAGACCGGAGATGTCAAAGACAGACCCAAAAGTGGCCGCCCAAGAAAAACAACGGCTGCAGAAGACCGGTACATCAGGCTGGCAGCACCTCGAAATGGCAGATTTAGTATAATTTGTTTGAGACCTCCTTCATGTCCTTGTCTTTCAAAGACAGTTACTCAACCATGGAACAAGTTATGGTCACCAATTTGGTGTCATTTTTGACAGGAAAGAACAATATGGAAATAGATTTCAAATATTTCTGATATGTAGCCTTTTTGGAAAGTTTTCAAACTTTGTTTGAGGTGTTTATAAACGTATAGACACACCCCCCCCACCCCCCCCCCACCCCACCCCTCACACCCCCACACACAGACAGATATACATTAACAGCAAGACATACTATGACATATGACCTAGATTTATATCCGACGTCTTAAGTTTCATTCTTAATGCGAGAACTTGGATTTGCAATGATTTTGTATCATTGAAGATGTCCCGACCACAAAAGTACCCAATTATAGAATGTATTATACTACAAAACTACAAAGGTAGCACCTGTTATTTAATCCCACTCTCTCCTCAGCGTTGTTATTAGAAAATGTTAAGATATTATAACACCAATGGAGTGATTTACTTATGATTCAAGATAATAAAATAAGCTTATGAATTGCACCAAGACGGTTATTTATGACGGTAATGGGTTTTAAAAGAAGGTTAATCGGACAGAGATAGACAGCGCTCTTTGCAACTGACTGATAAACTGACAAAAATGTTTTCATTGCAAAATCTAAAAGGAAGTGAGAGGAATAAATAAAACAATAGACAACCTTTTCAATATACACCAGATTAAGATGAAACATCAGGTTGAAGTGTGATGACTATGAGGTTATTATTATAGTAGTACGTCAAAATGTTTGAAGCAAATCGGAGCTTTAATTTAAGAGTTAAATCGGTATTGTTGGTCGAAGCAGCCAAGAAAAACACGATTTTCATTATCTAAATCAATATATTATTGAAAAATAACACTTTGATGTTTTGCAAAAGTTCATTCTACAAATCATATACTTTGAAAACTTCCTTGATTTATTGTTGTTGATGAATTATGTACGTTTTACAAAAGTGTTGTTTCAGCCCTATTTCCAATACAACTCAAGAACCACTGGTCCTACAAAAGTATATCTGTGATATTTGGATTCTTCTACACACTCGATATAAAAGTTCAATGAATTTTTTGCCAAAGCTCACTACCATTCGCAGAATGCTGTGAACTACCAAATCGCAACAGTTTAAAATAGATGGTAACCTTAAGGACATATTTTTCCAGTTTTTGTCATTTTACTTAACAGTTTATTTTTTTGCAAAGGAATACATTGATCTTGTAGGAAATATGACTCAAGGAAGCCACTGGTTGCATTTATATTTGCATAAGTACTCCAGTTATTGAGTTGTGACAAATAATATGTCAACACGAAAGTTTTGCTATTTCCATCTATTAACTGGTTAGTGGTCAGTCTATGTATTTATTTTTTGTTACGGCTATCATAATACCAATCTTGACCAGATTTATCCCAAATGTATTTTATCCTGCAATAATACTCGGAGAGTTTTGAGCTCACGTGCAACTAACTTTTGTTTGAATTTCAAATGTCTTGAAATCCTAATGAAAATACTCCAAGCCCACAGAAATATTGCCAAGACGACATAACACCTACGGACCTATCTCTGCTAAGTAGTTTCCCGTACTTGAGGTTGAGAAAAGAAAAATAATGCCCTCTCTTTAAGTTCTATGAACCCAATTGGAAATATATCTTCTCCAAGTCTAGCGGTTGATGAATGCGTAAATGATTTGATAATAATATGCGCGTCTTCTAAAGACCTATAAATAGGTACTCTATATTTAGTCACGATTCAAAATTTATGAACCATACATTGACAGTTCATTTACTTTCATCGATCGACAAAACCAAGAAGAGCAAGAAGAAGAAGAACTACATCAAAAGACTAGAAAAAGGACAAAAAGTAAATGAAAAAGAAAAAGAAAACATATAGAAAGTCAGAAAAAAGGACTATCGTGGTTCAATCAATATGGAATCATTTTATCATGTTTTTCAGTAAATAGATGCATTTATAGGATTGTAGATAAATAATTCAAACATTTTTACTTCACAAGCCACCAGGGCTGATGGCTTGATCACAAGTGGCTTGGTCCACTCAGAATACTGTGGTCCACTAATGGCGAAAGCTAAGGTCGTGAGTACTCATTTAATGGATTTGTCAAGCAAAAATGTCTAAAAGAATTATCATGTTTATTATTCTGATTTCAACCAATTGTGTAATCATATTTATTATGTAGCAGTTCAGGCATTTCATTTTTAAATCAAATATTCTTATATACATCAGTTCCATCATAGACCTTCGTGAATTTGGTTACAAATCGCCTTTTCACGCAGAGAAAATCATGATTATAATAATTATTGAATCTTCATTCTGGCCCCATGAATTGCAATAATTCCATAGGAATTACTCGATGACGTAGCAACACTAATTCAACGAGAGACCTATACGCATTATATGATTGAACTGTGCTGAGTGAATGAGACAGCGATACGTTGCGTGCATAACAAAAAAATGCACTGCGTAGATGCGGTACCCTAGTTTCAGCAGGCAAATGGACATGGAAGCTGTACGTTATTGTTTGTGCTCTAAACGAGTGTGGGTAATAATAATGTTAGTTCAAGCGAACATCGTATGGTCGCATGGTCATTATTCTCTCATAGTACTGTGTGAAGTAAGATAGATATTGTATTTACAGCAAAAAGGCCACGGTACGTGTTTAATTAAACATTTTATTATTGAATATTTTATGTAAAAGCACATATTAGTTTTTGAGATCATAAATGAAGTGTGTTTGCTTGTTACACATTAAAAAACAAAAGCCAAAGCATCAAAATAAGTATGAAAGTCTCATGATCCCGGGTGGGGGGGTTTTCAAAAAAATTTGTACGGGGGTGTGCCACTTAGACTTTCGGATGCTGACTTTCTCTATACCTATACTTTTTGCTGTTTTTGCTATCCATCAGCATACCAATTTTCAAGAAAAAACACCCAAAAAGCACCCAAGTTTGCCATAATTGGGCGCTTTAAGTGCACTTTTCCAAAATGCGCCCAATTGGGCGCATTGGTCTCCACTGAAAACCCACCCATCGATATACCAAAATCGCTGAAAAGGTACCCCAAAACCGTGGCACGTCCCCGTATACCTTCAACCAGGAAGAACCCCCTCCGGGCTCATGATATAAAATATGCGTTTTTATTTTTGCAGAAATACATACAGTGTGTTTCTGAAAGAAGTGTTACGTTGAAAAAAAAAAAATTTTGAGTATTTTCATGCTGCCAAAAATATGACAAGACAAAACTGAACTTTGCGTATTAATTTATAAATAATAAAGTTAATGATAATGACGGTCCAAATTTTCCCAGTCAGAGGGATCAGGTATTGGCTGATTTCAACCATCATATCAATCGCTGAGAACTGGGTCGCTCCTGTGAAGAAACAATGACGTTTCTTAAGGCACATTTAGTACAGGTCTCTATGGGACTTTGTTTTAGTGGTGTGAGATCTACAGGTACAATTCATTGCCTAGTGCCTACTGTATAATTTACATCCGTCTAAAGAATTCAAAATGAACTATCATCATAAAAGTCTTATATTTAAAGAACAAAAGCAGTCAATGTTTAAAATTAGAGGATTGACGCAGCAACACTAAACACTAAACATTTACAAGAATTGTGTCTAGCTTTTGCTATTTTTCATGATAATAACATGAAAAGTTGACTGATGTACATCCGTCTTTATTGGAACGATCCTTTATAGAGAAACATTATAGGAAACAAGTTTCTATTTTTCCTTCAGCCTTTTCATTCTATGCAGTATAATTATTATTTATCGTTCAGTACTAAGTATACAGGGTGTCCCAGATTGATCTATACCGTGTTTGAAAAAAATATTAAAAATATATAGTCAACAGTGTATCTAATTTTGATAAGTGCAATACAAATACACACATGTCACCTACTTATTCTGTGACTTTCATGGAAATAGCTTGATTCGTTTTGGCGTGACATTGATATTGCTGAAAATGGACGAAAACTGCATTTGTGTAATTTATAACGTTAAGGCATCACAACACATGGATGCTTTATCACCATTGTCCAGCCGCACCGTACAATATATTGGAGACATCCTACATTCTTTTATAGGAAATGCATCAAATTTGGCACGGATGTAGAGCGTACAACGCTGAACGATTCTTGATATGGAATTAAGTGAAACATTTCAAAAGACTTCAGATATTTAGGTTAAAAACATACTTTTTGTGTTTTTTTTACTACAATTTTTACTCAAAAATGTCATTATTACAGAGAATATAACTTCCTCCAGGATCCTCCGTAGTAAATTTTAATCTTCTCCGTTACATAGCTGTCGGTTTACCAACATACTGTGGACATAAATAAATGCTACGGCACCAAGTACAAACATTCTCTATACTTTTATGACAAATCCATGTTTGCCGGCATTTAAAATGATGAATCTCAGACACCGCAATAATTATCTTCAAAACTACCAAAAGAAACAATAGTATAAGGTCACTCAAGCATAACAAATCCTTTATTCCATACAAGGATTACTTCGTAACATCATAAATAATCGATAGATATCGACTATTTTCCAATTAACTTTGTGCTGAACAGTTAGTAATTTTACAGATTTTCAAAATAGGTTGTTTTGTGAAAACCCTAAATTCACCTTTTTTACGCAATATACTGTAACTTCTATTAGAAACGTCCAATTTCTCAAATCTAAAATTTCAAAGAAAGCTAAATATATGTAGATCTTAAAATTTAAAACAATACTGCCAATATTAATGCCCTTTATACCTAAAAAATTCAACTTTCCCGGTATAGATCCTTCTGGGACACCCTGTATGATCCTGTGTCATATACTGGGGTACCCAAAAGGTGGTTTTGTTACATTTTGATGTGCAGCTTGGACTTCAAAACAGTGTCGCTTGAGTATTCCTTCACTTAGAAGATTCAATTAGGTCTTAAATTAAGGCTAATTTATTCTATATTACTCGTGTTTTTATCCTGTTTTAAAATAATTTTTAATTATTTTCTTATGACGTTTGGCATGAAATGTACTAAGGGTGGTTGAGGATTAGGAGGAGGGATTCGTATCGTACATTTGATCTAAAACCCCCATCAAAATTTGAATCTAGTAAAAAAATGTCTAAATGAACTCCCAGACATCTAAACCAAGTAAATAAATACAGAAGGTCATTTAAAAGACTAATACTTGCTCAGAATGATTGTAAATGTGGAAAAAAGAGGTGGGGTTAAATCCCACCTACTTTGTGATTGTTTTTGCCCTCACTCTCTCATTTTTTAACCGATTTCCATAAAAAAAGGTGTCAAAATGCTCAGGAGGATGAACCACTTCAAATGAGACGTGTAGGTAAAATGTTTGAAACATTTAATTTTTTTACTATGTAACACAAAGGTACCCCAGGTTGTGACACAGGACCATATGCATTTACACAACATCATAATATGATTATCACAGTGTAAAGGAAAGTATACATGCTATATAGCAATAATACACATCAAAACTATTAGAGACAGGTAGGCATTTTATGACAGGTTTTGAGTTTTTGCCACGTATAATGGTTGACTTTAATGTGCCATTGTTTGAGAAACTGTCTTTCGAAATTCACGAATTGATGAAGTATTAATATCCGGACAATAAGATATTCTTTGAATGTTAATATATGTTATGATATTCAAGGAACACTTTGAATCCTGATACTTGAGATGTTCCTATTATATTGCTTATCATAAATATAATAGCCTTAGTATCAATTACAATATTGCATTAAGCATATTAATTGTGTGTTCTTCAAAGAACGGTTTGAGTGCTGAATTGTGTGTTCTTCAAAGAACGGTTTGAGTGCTGACTATTTTACACTATATTTATATAGAAATATATATAGAAAGTGCGCACTTATAAAGCCATTATTTAATCATAAAAAGCAGTATCAGTAAAACTTTGACCAAATAGAATTTTCGTGTATGCCAAGATTTCATCGAAGTGAAATTCTCTGAACCTACCCACGATGCAACAGACGTGTGAAAATATCGATAGTGTGGTTTCACAAATCGACGGTTTTCCACGATTTCTCCGGAAATACATCGATTTGGAGAGTCAAATTTCAAATGCTTACATTTGTTTCCATTTATATGACATCTTAAATATTAAGCTATATCATGATATATGTGATAAAGTGCTTTTGTTGAGAACTCGGCAGCAAGCTAAATAGATATTCTTCGAATCTTATTTTGATATATTTGTTGCTTTAATTACAATTTTCAATCGTTGCAACAATTTTTTGTTTGTGGTTGAGAAGACTTTGGTGTCGCATTTAGATCTATACACTGGCGAAGTTACGTATAATAATCGGATTAACTACTATAGCAATAGGTCAAAACATTTTTTGAATATGATACGTTCACGCGATACCTCTGCATTGAACCATATCATGTTGATCACTTGCACCTGTAAAATTAGTATATTTGAAAAAGACCAGTATTGTATTCAATCTATGATTGCAGACATACACAGGTGATTAGTTCAACATGCTTGTAGTGCAGCGCGATATGTTAAAAATTGTTTTGTCCTATTGCTATGGTAGTTAATCCGATTAATTACGTAACTTCGCCAGCGTATACAGCCCAATATTTCACCTTTTTGTGATTTTAACAAAAATTGGAAAAAAAAAAAAAAAAACGATACCAAGTTCGTTTTTGTGTCATTTAGGCCCTATCCATTTGAAAATATGATAGAAGTTGTCAAGTGTTCTTTAGATAATGTCAACGTAATTCTGAGAATTACAGCAATGTGTTTTTTTTCTTCAAAATACACAGTATTAAATAAAGATTAACAAAAGTCATCAGATTGTCCTAATTCTCCTTTTTAGTAATTATTGGTCTGCCAAGAAAGTGAAAATTGAATATGACCGACTTCGACTGATTTTATTAGATCACACCACATGTGAAGGTGATCGAACACATGATGCAGTCATGTCTACAGTAGAATTCATCTCGACCTTTGCAGGACTTAACCCCATTAAAAGATATTAAACCAAGATAACACTCATTGAAACAGCTCAACTGATTAAATCGGATCTTCTCTGGTTGTGCACAAGTGTCTGTTTTCATGTGCGATATCGCAATAAAGCTGGTATTATAGCTTCAGTTGGCTAACCGATGATAAAGGAAACGAAAGGAAACAATGGTATGTGTAGCTTTGTTCACGAAATGAGACAATTGCCTGCTTTTTGTAAACCAGCATTCTTGAAAATGAGCAACATAATGATTGTTGACTTAACACGGTTTGGAAATAATTTCTTCATATTTTTGGTGTTATCTGTCGTTTACATATCCTTCCTAAAACACAAAAGTACGACCCTCTCCAAACACCTAAATTAGCTAAAAATTTAGGACATTAGAAGAGTACTTTTAATATTGGCCGGTTATTTTTCACACAGCGACGTTAACTAGTCATATCCCCATACTTTTAACGTAGGGCTATTTGTAGAGGTCACGCGTCAATGGGAAAGAGCACTGTGTATTGTGTATAGGAAAACGGACAGTAACTGCAGTATGATTCATGAAAACCGTGAAAACAATGGTTTTTATTGAATTATAGGCACAAGTAGTATAGTCTGGTACGTATTTTAAACTACGAAATAGATGCCGATGAGGCAACAAACAAAATAATGCACTCAGTTAATAATAAGTTCATAGGTTATTTTCTCATCGAAGTAAATAAACCATTAATATATAAGTAATAAGACATTAATTCAAAAAATTTCTAATTTGGCTAAATTCAATTAAGTGAAGAAGTTAAGTTGGTACAGGAGTAGACAAACAATATACCCCCCCCCCCCACACACACAACAAGAAAGGTTTGAAAAAATATATAAATTCATTTCATAAGATCGTACATTATGGCTTTAAGTAGCAATAAACTAATACTATTTCAATGAGGGTTTGAAAGAAATCATAAATAATGTTACAAAATCAACAAATTGACACCAGCTGCACCTTGTAAAAGTGCGCTTTTCCTTAAAACAGAATCGCCTATAACACTATAATGTTACTTCTCACAGTGAAATGAGAAAATAATTACCATCCGACCATACAATGTTTGCTTGAACTAACACCACTACATTCAACCACTCTTCATAGTACAAACAATAACGTACAGTTTCCTTGTCCATTTGTCTGCTGAAACTAGGGTACCGCATCTACGCAGTGCATATTTTTGTTATGCACGCAACGTATCGCTGTCTCATTCACTCAACACAGTTCAATCATATAATGCGTATAGGTCTCTCGTTGAATTAGTGCTGCTACGTCATCGAGTAATTCCTATGGAATTATTTCAATTCATGGGGCCAGACTGAAGATTCAATATTATAATCATGATTTTCTCTGTGATTGCAACCACACAATTCACGAAGGTCTGTGATTGAACTGCTGTATACAAGCATATTTGATTTAAAAAAAGAAAGAACTGATATTAAATATAATTACGTTTTAGCCATGAACACAATTGTTAAATTTAGAAAATAAACATGATAAAATGACTTCAAATTTGATAGAACCACGAATGTCATTTCTTCCGAATTTGCTACATCTTTATTCTTCTTAGCGAACCTTTTGGTGCGTTGTTGTAGTTCATTTTTTCCTTACCTCATTTATTCTTTGTCTTCTTTTTAATTACTTTTTAGCAATGAACACAATTGTTAAATTTAGAAAATGAACATGACAAAATGACTTCAAATTTGATTGAACCATGGATGTCCCTTCTTTCGAATTTGCTACATTTTTATTCTTCTTAGCGAACCTTCTGGCTCTTACCTAATTTATCCTTTGTCTTCTTCTTTTACTTCTTCTTCATCTTCATCTTCTTCATCTTTCTTCTTCATCTTCATCTTCTTCTTCTTCTTCGTCTTTGTCTCCTCCTTCTTCTTCTTTCCCCAATATATTTATATTGAGAAGAAAATAACCCCAAAAGAACAGCTGTGGCTTTTATATAATTTCGTACATTAAGATACATTGTTTATTCAATCTTGCTGTCGTCGACACAAACAGCTGTATCCTAACACCATCTAGATGACGCAATAAGCGATATGAAGTCGCAATCATATTACATAATCATATATGTGGGCCTTGATTTGTTTCATTCAAGTCACGAAAAACACAGTGATAAAATAAAACGAGGTGCCCCGGAGGCATACCAAAATAAATTAGAATAAAGTTTGCGACAATTCATCATATACAAATTTTGACAAACATTACCGATTATTGATTGCTATAATCATGATAATATTTTGTTAATAATGTATAACAAACATTAGTTCACATACGAGAATGCCGGGTATATATTTATATTGTCTCGAAGAATAACGTGTTTAAAAAGCGACCCTGTGTAGGGCTTATCTCACCATGCTCTTGTAAATTATAGTTCGGAGCAGGCTATGATCCCCTTGACAGTGGCAGAAATATTCAAACCAATGCATCACATTTTCATTTGAGAGGAACAGTGGCAGAAATATTCAAACCAATGCATCACATTTTCATTCGCCCTATTTTCATCCCGATTGTATTACTAAAACGGCCATGATTGAATGAATATTCGTGGAAAGTGCCCTTATGAATGTTCGCTGCAAACTAATTATGGCATTGTTTACAAGTTGCACAACATTGTCACTTCCAAGAAAATGGTGTTTTGAAGTATGCTGAATTAAGTGATGCCCTAAGGTTGGTGCGTCGGCAAATTGTATCCTGAGGTTGCGATCGATTAGATTGCCAATTATATGAACATTTGACGAAGGACATTTAGATTTGCCGATACCGTTTATCATGTCAGAGTTTGGAACTTGCATCCATTCACAAAATCCTGTCAAATTTAGCATATATAAAGGTGAATCAAATCCCAATAGATTCTCCTGAATGATAAGGTTGATTTCGTCTTTAACATATTAAGTAAATAAAGTTAAAGAAAAAGCGATAATGTCCCAGATTGATTTTGTTTTTCAATTTCAGTAGTGAAGTCGTACAGCAGTCTGTACGACTTTTGATCCACTTATTGCTGACTTTTTCTTATTCCATTGTTTCTGGCTTACTTGAACCCTATATCACGGATTCCGAATATCGAAGTGTAAAAACCCGTATCCCATGCTGCATTGCGAAATATGGACAGAAAATTGGTAAAGATTTATGATTTTTTAAATATCATAATGTAATGCTAAAATAGCACGTCAGGGACATTAAAGAACCGAATGTTTGTCCACCATGGCCACATTTATTATCTTGGTATGAATTTGGTAATGCATTTTGTATGTTACGTTCATAAAATGTTGTCAGACCATTAAGTATTTTCTACAGTGCTGACACAAATTTAATTAGATAATATCATTTAAGCTTGCTATTAAAGTAAATTGAGGAAAAGTTTTATCATTTACATTAGCAAGTCCGGGGTCTTATCAACATACTGACATAATTGATGTGATGTAAAAAGCAAAAGAAGATGAAAAAGTGTTGTGAAAGTGATTGGAGTTGAATTCCTTATTCGTAAACTTTTCGACAGTGCCAATAATCTTTATTCGTTATAGTAGAATCACTGGATAGCATTTACCAGGGCTCCATCCAAAAGGGCTGTCAAGTCGGATTGCTCCAATTCTCAAACTGATTTATTTTTACTTTATATCGATGTACATGATTCAAATGGAAATTGGCAAATTGAAACCACAAAGCATCGTGGGATCGAAACAATCTCCTCTACGATCACATCTCGTTCATTGATAATGTTCAGCCGACAAGCAAGCATTGCAAACTAGGAAAGAGGAAGTCCAAACCCTAAGGCCATGGCACTTCCGAACCAAGAGACAGATATATCTACGTAAGATGGATCAGTGAATGACGATGGTTTCATTCATAAAAATGCTCAGACACTTCTGTGCTCTGAGCTGGAAAATAATGGTCTGCCTCAAGTCAATATGTATTGACTTACAGTACTTCGCAGAAATGGCGATTTCTTTTAGCAACTCTGTGTTTTAATAATAAAAAAAAGATAAATATACTGCTGTTATGATTAATTTAGGAGAAAAGAGCCAAATTGAGAGTGCTTGGAATTATTTATGCATATCGGTTACCAATACCTATATATATATATCATAATCAATACCGAAACAATTATACTCAGGGAAGAATATCCATTTTTAGAAGCAGGCGGAAACCTGATTACCCGCGGAGGATGGACCGGAGAGCGAATATGGACCGGAAAACAAATACACATAAAGGCAGCTGAAAAGATCCAGAGCTCGAACCCGGCACCTTGGTACGTGCAAAGCGAGGTCAAAATCACTACATTAATCCGTTTCTAAATAGAGGCAAGAAACCACAAAAACTACCACAATAAGAACAATACATTTAACAAAATTCAGGAACGCCATTATACATCTGATGAAATTATGCAATTATCAGATTCGTAGGATTTTCTATTTAATTTTTGCACATATTATTTTGTTGTGGATGAAGATTTTAGTTTTGTCAGTTTTTTGGACAAAAAAATCAATGAACGTGTCGTCTTTAATGATTGATTCCAACTTAATTACTTTTACTTTTCTTATGACCTTACAATTCTTAAATGGAAATGCAAGGACAGAATAGTGTCAGATAATTGTTTTCTCTATTGGTATTTTCAAAATGTGAAAGTTCGTTTGACCATCTGCAACGTCTGGTTGTATTGCAAATTAAAGCTACATAAAACACATCAATAATCTTTATTGCGTTGACGAATGTTGATCAATTTTACGTAAGAAATTTAGGTATGATGTTTCTGCTCTTTCTCCTGCAAATCTTGTTTCTAGTGAACCGGCATCCGGGACCGGCAAGTGGTGTCCCTTATCATTGGGGATGATTTCTCTTGGCGTAGAAGTCTTACCTTTAAGCGTGCAGTTATGCTTACAATATAAAAACGTGATCTTACCATTTAGTTCGAAGGAACTATCAGTGGTCTCCACCGCTTCCGCGGAGGGCGTCAAAATCTTGGAAATTTGCAGGAATAGTTAAGGATATAAATATATAGATTCATGGTATTGATTTATCTAAAAAATGGACAAAAACGTGCTGTTTTCTCTGTGAAGATATATCCATTTGTGTGTTGTTCTAAGTGTCCGGACAGCTCAAATTTTGACTAAAATATCGAATTGCACCGTTTGTTCTATATTGGAACTCCATTAGTAAATAACTCAACTATGGAAGTCTCTGGCCTCGGGCCTGCCGGCCCTGCGGCCTTTATGAAGTTGTTGTCAGTCTTATCACTTGCAGGATATTTTAGTACAAATTTTAACACTTGTTATAAAAATCAGTGCCAAATAAATCTGAAGCGAATCACTGGAAGTATACCTTTAAATTATGTTTTGTTGTTGTTGTTATTGTTGTTTTAAAATCGGCGTAATCGTGGTCCAACATTCGACCTTGACATAACATAACAAGCATCCATCGAACGCGATGTCTTAAACTTTTCGTTTATATTGTTTAATTTTTTGTACTAACTTAACGTCTTCTGTTGCTCTGATTTTGATTCTCACCTCTCACTCTCACCAGGCTGTGTTCGACCATTGTTGGACGTAGCCCTCTTCATGATTCTTCCACTGTTCTCTGTCTCTTGCATTTCTTGTCCATGTAGGTCCCATGTATGCAGTAATGTCATCACGCCACCTCCTCTCTTGTCTTCCTCTTGTTCTTTTCCCTGTTATTGGTTGCCATTCTGCAACTCGTTTAGTCCATCTGTTATCTTCCCTTCGTGCAAGGTGACCTGCCCATCTCCATTTCGCTTCTTTGAGTTTCACCATAATGTCTTTGACTTGAGTTTGACGGCTTATTTCAGTGTTCTTAATTTTATCCCTTAATGTAATGTGTAGCATCTTCCTTTCCATTCCTTAGCATCTCTTGGGCTGTTTGTAGTTTCTGTTCCAGGTTCTTGGTTTGTTGTCTATGTTTCAGCCCCATATGTCATTGTTGGCAATACACACTGGTTAAACATTCTACTTCTCAGATGCATTGGTAACATTTTGTCACATAGAATGTCCTTGAATCTTCCAAAGCAACTCCAACCTGCCTTTATTCTCATCAAAGCTTCTTCCCTGGTGTTGTCCTCCATCTTCACTATTTGGTCAAGATATTTATAGCCATCCACCTTTTCGATAACATCGCTTTCAACTACAATGAAGTCCTCTGACTGGTGGTTTGTCATAAATTTAGTTTTGTCCTTGTGTATGGTCAATCCAATATGTTACTTCCTTTATTCAGATCATTTAACTGATGTTGTCATTTTACCCGTCATTTTGATTCATACGACATCAAAGAAAAGCATGTTTTTAATTATGTAATTCACACTCATTTCATTTACCATTCCATCAACAGTATCGCTTAAAGCAACTTGTAAACTGTATCCCTAAGTTGTTTATTTGTTAATTGTTTGGGGGCAAAATAATGACGCTTGATCAATACGCAAAGCGGATGCGATTATCCACTCGATATAACACGAATCTATTCTAAAAACCCTCTGGATATAAAAACAACCTTGTATTACTTTCATGTTCTTGTCGAGCTAACCAACGCACTTGAATTCCTCCACACACACCAACGTTACTCTAACCCTCAGCCTTTTTATCTGGTAAATAGAGTCACCGTATCCCATCGCTCGAGGCTGTCTAATCAATACGACGGGCTATTAATAGATTTGGACGGTTTTGCTACCGTATCCGTCCATCATTACCATCCGTGTTTCTTAAAATACCAAAGGTGGTTTTGTCATGCAATGATGACGTCACTGGGATCCGTTAGCTAGTCCAATCAGAACACAACACGTCTTAAAATTCCAACAAAACTTTCAGATTTGCATATTCTTGTTACCATAGTGACCATCAAGATGATATTGCATATTTAGTACGTTTATGCAAGTGTAAATATTCCTAGTATTGATTTGTCTTGATAAAGATTCGGTTAAGAATCTTATTTAGGCATTTCAAATCGGTGCAAAAGAATAACCGATGAATGTAGCATATCTCTAAGGTAAAAACTGAGCATGTTTGTACGTTACCCTAAAATTACAAAGAGCTGCCGTGACTCAGAAGCATTCAAAAGGTGAGCTACACAACCAAATGCACTTTTCTATCTGTTTTTAGCATCACAAAGACTTAAACAAAGGAACAAGAAAAATCGTTTTGGTTTGGTTTACGTTATTTTTGTCCCTTACGTCTATATCTTTGCTATGTTGTATATCGACGTTAAAAATTAAACAACAGAAAACCGTCGCATCAATTAAAATACTGTGTACCATGGTGAACTTTGCGACTATTACGTGTGTTGCTGCAAATAGACGGTAAATTAAATAATTATAACACTAATCAATGTTGACCCTAATATTTGACATTTAGCCATTTTAAGTCTACCAGCTATTTGTGAGTTAAACAATTGGAGGAAAATAATTCCGCCCAGGGCTAGTAGTACCATTTCATGGTATTTAGCATAATTGTGGGCTATACACGTGTATGCCTTAGCACGGAACAAGAATACCTGCGTCGTAACACACTTATCAAATAATTAATTTCACCTTATTGAGCAAAGTGGTAAACAACCGGTAAAATATCTAAATTTCAAATATTTTTTACAAAGTGTTGTCACAAAAGAATACACATATCAGTAATGTGTCACAATAATAGCCTAAATGAAGGCAAATGTAAAACTTTATTCCAAGACCTCCATTAATATGAACTTTCAAAAGATGCTGTCAAATCTAACGAGGGTCTTATTAGTAAATGGTTTTCCACAAGGTTGTCAATTAGCTCTTTTTATTTAATTTGAACATGACTGTTGACGTAAGTGACTCTATACCAAGGCTAATTTACACTTTACATTTTTAATAAAGACTTCAAATTTAATAATATTTTCCTCACATATTCTGTGTCGGTATAACGGCTTATAGGTAGCTACTTTATCGAGGGTGGGTCAACAACAACACAATATATACAAAGATATAACGTCAATTTAAAGCGTTTGTTTGCTAGGTAGTGACCACTGTAGGTTATATAACAACATGCGCAGTACGTCATTGTTGATTTATTTTAAAAATCAATCTAAATTAATTATCTAAATTAAAGACTCAATCGTTGGTAAGCCTGCAGCTTGAGACAATATAATTGGTGACAACATATCGCTCTCTGCATCATGATATTGCAGACAATTTCGTCATCATTTGAAGCATCTAAAAGAATCTTATTGTGGAAATTTCTATACAATTGTGGTATTGTATGAACATTGTAGGAACACGTAAGGGCAATATTTTTGTTCGTAAAGACTAAAGGATCAAATATATAATTATATAACAAAAAATAATGTGTAAATATCATAGATATAAGTAGGTACGAAAATAAATACATCATTAAATGATCGAAAAATACGACCTAATATGCAAACAAAATTTTAAATTAAATTGTATGGCAGAATAATTAAATTCTTCCAAATTTAAGCATAAAAATAGAAATAAGACCTATTTCTGGCATTGGAAACAGGACAACGGAATTTGTTTTCTGTTTCAAAAATGCCAGTAGTTAAATAGACAATACATCATTCTACTATCAATTTAATATATCTACCATCTATCTTTAAATAATTATTCCTACTTTAATTTTTTTATCGTAATAGTTGTATTTTTAAAACATATAAATAGTTTACAGTGAATTTTCTTAAACAGATAGTATCTAGTGGATTTTCTTAAAATGTCCGCTGATAGCCAATAAATCATTTGTATCAAACTGATATCTGTCATAATTAAATCGCCACAACTGACTTTATTAGCTTTTATTGCTCTTAATAGTTGTATTTTTAAGCAGATAGTATACAGTGATTTTTTAACAGGTTACATAAAGTTCGTTTTCTAAAAATGTCCGTTGATAGCCAATACATCATTTTTATCATCGTATCAAATTAATATATATGATATTTGCGTCACATCTGACTTTATTGCTACTTTATTTTTTCATCTTAATGGTTGTCTTTGTTTTGAACAGGTATTATAAAGAGGCTTTTATTATAAAGTGGATAAAGTAGCTAATACTCTAACTTTCTATCAATTTAACGCATCTGTTTGATGGAAAATTACTTTATTGCTACTTTTTTAATCTTAATAGTTGTCTTAAAAGAAACAGTGTAAAGTGGATTTATCTTAAAATTTCAGCTTTAATGTGGTACTACACTCCCTGATAAATGTTGTGACTAATTTTGCATTTTGTTCAAAAAATAACTACACTCTGATAACAAAAGTTATATACATACATATTATAGGGGCATGGAATCCAATTACTTCACTGAAATTTCAGTGATTCAAGACAAGTGGCTCATTATATGTGTTAAGAAATGAGGTACATTCTAGCGGTACCTCTTTCCTTATCATAAATAACGTACCGCTTGTCTTGAGTCACTGAAATTCCAGTGTAGTAACTGGATTCCTTGTTCCCCTATAATATACATAACTTTGTTACCAGTGTGTTATTATTTTTGAGAAAAATGCAAAAATAGTCACAAATTTATCAAGGGATGTAGTACTACCTTAAATCAAACAAAATCTCCTAAAATAATTATTGTCATATGTTGTTTATATCTGTCAGTTGTTTTATGGATTGGTGCGTTAAACTCAATATTTTCTCTTGAAAAATCAATTGGTTTTTTATTGACCTTTTTAATTGATAACTAAGAATTGTGGAAACATTTCTTAACATTATGGAACTTTTCCAGATATTACCGAATGTGAATAACCTGACAATCGACACTTTATATTCAGTCATTCGTCGTTAGGTTCAAATTGTATCGCTTCTGCACTGATTATTGACCAAGTGGTCTCAAGAGATATAATGGTAAAAAAACACGCGTATTGTTGCAATGAAACTGCATATTAAATGGGTACCCTTAATGGATGTCATTTAAAATTATTATTATTTATTAGAGGTGGTGCTGTTAGTGATTCTTGAATTTTTTTGGTAACTAAGATAATGAATTGAGAGGTAACTCGGCTTTGTGTTGGGGAGTGGTATTGAATAGGGGTGGGGTGTCAAGCAGTGGCGGCGCCATGTGGGGGGCGGCATGGGGAAAACGCCCCCAGTCAGCACTCTTGCCCCCCCCCCCAGTTGCCCCTTTTAAAAACTCACTTACGAACCACTTTTTGCAGCGATTTACGCAAAATTTGTTGATCCCCCCCAAAAAATTCACTTTGCCCCTCCCCAATTGACCACCTCCCTACCGAAAAAGTCCTGGCGCCGCCACTGGTGTCAAGGTGGGATGCGCTGGGCTGTAGGGGTATGTCTCTGTGTATAAATGTATTGTTTACATCCACTGTTTACTACGAGTGGTAAAATTACATTATTCTTGTATGCTAGGATTCAAAATTAAGTCCTTCTTCTTTTAGTGTTTCAATCAACACAGTCCATTATTTTGGCACCAAATTGAAATTCCGTTTCGATTTCATTGCTAATTATAGACATGAACTCTTTCGGCGGTCACATCGAATATTCCTGCATTCCTTCAAAAAAAGTAGTAGATTAGTTACTAAATAATGGCAGCAACAGACACTTTGGAGAATAATAATAAATATTGATATGCTTTTCTTTTAACACTGTCTCAACATGCTTTAAGAGAAGTAATGTATGATAAACCTGATCAAATAATTGATCTTGAGACTTTCAACATTCTTATTTACCCGTGTAATAATTTTAAGTGTAATCTCTCACGCGCACATAACACCCCACGCACTTTGATAGTGCATTCGACCCCCCCCCCTCTGTACGCACCCATCCCACACACCCATATCACACAAAAGGACAACACACACAACGCACGCGCACCCACATACCATGCCTTCACCTATTATCCCTACCCACACCTCACAATAAACACCACCCTACCCGGTCACGCATACAAAGCGAGGATAAAAAGACACATCCATAAATACCTAGGTCTTTGTAGTTTCACATTAGAAGTGAGGAGTATACGCTTATCCCCTAGGCTCCTCCTCGCTACGTCATAAGCATCAGAAATGCATACTTCGCTTTGTTTGTTTGGGTTTTTTTTTGCAGCTTTGCTTTGTACCTCGGTTTGCCAAAAACACGCAAATTTACCCTACCCCACACATCCCACCCATCCCCTCACATAAAAGCATATTATATTAATAACAGTATAACAAGAAAAACAAAAGGTTATAAAACAAGTATTGCAGCCATTATCAATGCGTCCTTAATTAATCGTCCCATTCTATACTTGATAACCCCTCCATTACACTTATTTACAAAATATGATTAGTGAAACAAACTTTGTATACCATTTACACAACAACACATATTGAGCTATTCCATTTAAAATCCACACTACCCCTGTGGAAGATTTTGGAAATATCTTCCACAGGGGGAATATTTTTTCATATGTAATTGGTCATAGTTAATCATTTTGAAACCCATACTCCCCCTGTATTATGGCTTTACCTATATCTTCCCCAACTGGAGTAAGTATTTCAAATGGAAGTTACCAAATTATGTATTCTATTCAAAATTGATACTCCCTCTGTGGCAAACTTTAGCTAAATCTTCCACAGGGGTAGTGTGGATTTTATAATGAATATCCCATTGTCAATTTTCACCTTCACTCAATTGCACCCCACACATCCCATTATCAACAGGTTATCTAAAATACCTACGTTGAATACAATAAGGTGCATAATGTAAACTTGCCGCTACCAGCTACACCTTTGTAACAAAACGTCCTTATCTCTCGAAACTACTTTACGCAACAACACCAACATTATACTCTTCATTAGCTACCACTCAATTACAACCCATTGGGTATCACGAAACCCATTACCCCACACCTTACCTTAGAACCCGTTGAATGCAAAAAGCTGCATTATAAATGTAAGCTTCCTGCTTCTAGGTACACATTTGTAATAGCTTCCTTAATCTCTCTAATCTTGTCACACACAAAAATACGTGAGCACACACGCACAATAAACAGATACACTGAATAACAAGTAACAACAAACTAACTAATCAACGAACCAGCTAAATAAATACATGCACAAAAATGATTTACTCACTGATTATAAATATTAAAACAATAGGCACCATTATTTCCTCTAAAACAATTTGCTTTCGGTACAACTTTTTAGGGAGGGTAATTGGTTCAAACCCACGCCTATTGTAAGATCAAGTCACTCTCGTCACACTACTCCCGTCTTAGACAAAAGCAGATCTATAGGACCTTTTCAAATGCTTACCGGCATTACGCAATTAAATATGGACTAATTTTATACTATATATCCGGCTTTCAGATTTTTTTCATGGTCCTTTCCTTATCCTACACAAGTAACTAGAACGTAAAGAAAGTGGTTTAATTTTTTAATAAAAGCAACAGATAGAATTCACCCTTACATAGCTATCGTCTGCTGCTAACAGAAATTTAAGAATAAACCTCACTTTTTCACATCTTCAGCTATATCAGAAGACCTGTAGGAAGGTGCGAGGTATCTTGCCTTACTGACTTTCATTCCCTGCTATTTAGAAATGTATGCTACTTTTCACGTCCCTTCTGGGATTTTTTGTTCAAGTAACAATTTGACAATCACAATGACTTAATTTTGACATTCCAACTGATCGCTTACAATTTAACGCATTTACCCATCTTCTTTCCCTTCCCTAGTTTTTCTTCATCAATAGCGCACATAATATTGAACTTTTTTGAATAAAGATTGACAAAATAAATCTACCTCTACTGTCGGGCTCTACTGATCTATATGAAAATACAATTTGGTTTTGTTATTGACATTTTGATGCACAATCGTTGGACGTGGATAAATGATATATTCGCCGTCAAAATAATCAATGGATACGACTTCAATATGATATTGTCATCAACTTGTGCTTACAGATTTTTAAATTGATTCTAGAAGTGTTTTCATATACACATAAAAAAACAAGGAACAAATTTTTCTGACCTTAAATTTGGTTTCCTACAATCACATCCCGGAAGATGAATTCATCATCCAAAGCAAAATCAAATTACCTTTGATAATATTCTCGTTATCACCATCCTGCCGTCAGAAAAAGCGGACAAAAATCCGCTGTTTTGGTGGTAAAGATCCAGCCCTCTTGCTTTGGTTTCAATATGTGATCCACGTGTGAGAGTTTGGAGCACGTGAGGCATTTGGTATTAAAGTTGTGTGAACACCAGTCCACGTATGACTCCAAAGTGAATCAACGAATCAACTGGCGAGAAATACAATGTGCACACAAAACCCAGCCAATATTCATTGACTCCGTTGTCATGGTAATCATATAAGAGAATAAAAAAGCAAGTATGAAGGTGTCAAAATTATTGAGGCTAAAGAAGATGCAGAGCAAAATTCCTCACTCAGCTTATGGCATCTTCTTAAATATGGATTGTCTTAGAGTGCCAGTCTTACTTAAAACATCAGTATTGTCCTCTGAGTAGAGAGAGTGTTCTGTTACCAATTTATTACTGGCTGATGAAAAGACCCTCAGCTATTGGTCGCTACAAGTATGATGGCCAGCTGAAGGAACGCATGCCCTGACGTAAAGATGTAAGGCAGAAAGGGGTTCTTACATATTCCACAGGGGCTGACTAGCTGCTGAAATTGATTTGTTGGATATGAATAAAGTACTGAAAAAAGAGAGAACCAACGCTTGCATAGAGAAATATTTATCTAATCATTAATAATACTGCGTAGCCACCGCCTACGTACTAAACTGGTGAAAGCAATAGGTGGCTGCTGGCTTTGGTTCGTTTCTTCACGGTAAATGTCACGCTACTACGTACATGTAAAAAAGGCCGTAAGAGCAAGAAAAAATCAATGAACTAAGTGATTTTTCAACACTTCATGTTTTTATTAAATTGTTTAGACACTTGAATGTTTCCCAGCCGAACCAAGGGAAGGTTAACATTCTATAGCCACCGGCGCAGGATAATAAAAAAACAAACTATCATTGCTTCATAGTTGTTCCGGAAGCTGGGATTCGGTAGTCGACTGGAGCAATTACATAGGCATTAGTAACACTTGATAGCAATTGTTTTATTATTAAGTTGGTCATATCAAGGAGTAACACACGGTAATATTTTTATAAACCATTCATGTTCCTTTTATAGACTATTGTCTTATTACCAAACTCATTGCAACCTATAGGGCGAAAACAAAGGAAGAGATGGTAACTTATATTTATTTTTAAAATTCAACTACCTTGTCTTTTTGAAACCGATTATTATTATTAAATGAATACCTATACATCGGCGTCTTCTGCTGTTACGGAGTTATTGTGAAAGTGATATTACTATAGTATAATTCTAATAATTGGGCAATCACTTGCAACAATTAAGCTACGTCTTATTACTCTAAGCAAGATACCTTTGTTTATAATATCAACTGGCAGCCCGTGGGCCAAATCTGCCCCACCAACCAATGATATTTAACACCTCTAAAATGTAAAGGAAAACACCAGCAATGTGGGTGTATTTGGCCCTCAATTATGTATGCTTGAAACTAGATTTGGCCCCTAGGTGGCCCTTGAACAATTAAAGTCGAGAACTCCTGGTTGGAACAATAACTAGAACAGAAAATGAGGTAACAATACGTGGATCCAGCGTTTCTCTACCGATGATAGTTTCGTGCTGAAATTCCTTGCACAAGGTAACAGGTTTATTGTATAAAAAATAGATACAAGGAAATCACAAGAAATGGGGATGTATTTGCCCTTCAATTAAGTATGCTTGATCGTACATTTGGCCCACTTGTGGCCTTCAAACAAATAAAGTTGAGAACCCCTGGTTAAAACAATTACTAGAATAGAAAATGACGTAACAATGTCCAGGATTTCTCTACCGAATAGTTTCGTACTGAAATTCCTTGCACAAGGTAACAGGTTTATTGTATAAAAAATAGATACAAGGAAATCACAAGAAATGGGGTGTATTTGCCCTTCAATTAAGTATGCTTGATCGTACATTTGGCCCACTTGTGGCCTTCAAACAAATAAAGTTGAGAACCCTGGTTAAAACAATTACTAGAATAGAAAATGAGGTAAAATACGTGGATCCAGGATTTCTCTACCGATGATAGTTTCGTACTGAAATTCCTTGCACAAGGTAACAGGTTTA